>NC_069502.1:978118645-978143645 GCF_027579735.1 Bombina bombina
ATTACTTCTCATAGGATATTGCCAAATTTCCTGGGAAATATATTAAGTCCCCATGTTTTAGAGCTATTTAGTTATATATAGTATTTACTTGTTAATTTTTAAGTAAAATAAAATGTACTTTTTTTACAGTTAATGTGTAAAAAATATTTTATAAATATGATAATTTACAACAATGTAGTGTGTGTGTAATCTTATTGAGGGTTTTATCTGTCCTGTCAATTATGAAATACCTTATATCTACACTATACACTACACTATACACCCATATGTACACCTAACAAGTCTGCACTGACTATGAACAAAGTTAAAGGGACATAAAACACTAAGGGTCACATTACAAGTGGAGCGCTAATTAAAAATCCCGCTCAAGCATTAATTGCGCTAGAAGTAAGCTTTTTGTACATGTCAGGTTGTGCTCATATTATGAGTTGAAAGTAAACTGTTTTCGTTCGCACACTAACCTGAAGAGCGTAAAAAGCCAAAGTTAGAATATCACAAGCAAGTTAAAATATTCCCTCATAGAAGTCAATGGGAAAAAAAAGTGGAAAAAACCCCACTCGCACGCAAACAAGATTGCATATTCTCAAGTGCCCTAACCCATTCTTCACATAACATATGTTCTAATTATTCATAAAGACATATTTCTATACATCTGATTTTTTGTACATTATATATATACCCAAATATATACATATATATATATTTATATATAATTATATATAGGTATAGATATATACAAATATATATATATATATATGTGTGTGTGTGTATGTATATGAATAACTATTTATAAATACATAAAACATATTCTGCTATGTGCAGAACATTAGAATGACAAATATTTGCAGTAAATACATAGTTAAAAGTGAAATTGCATAAATATGCTTTTTCGTGTTTAAAGCAACTTAACTGCAAAAGGCACCAATGCATATTTATATATATATATATATATATATATATATATATATATATATATATATATCAGCGGGTGCAAACACCCACGATAAACCCCTTATCACTCGCACTCAAACGTTTGCGCTCCACTCGTAATCTGGCCCTTAATAAATGCTAGATATAATGCATTCAAAGATAAGATTAGTCTAAGAATAATATGTAGATGTATTTTTTTAAACATTTCATTAGCTGTTTATATATTGACAAAATATGTGTAAAGTTTTAGTGTCTATAAAACAATGACCGCTGCCATATTGTAACTCAGATTTCTTTCTCTGCTGTGGCCAATTAGGGTCAGTTATAAATAGGTCACTATAGTGTGCAGCCAATGGCTGTGTGGAATATAACAGTGTTCTGCACTTCCATTTCTAACAGGAACTGAAAAGCTTACAATTTCAGAATGGTATTGCACAGAAAGAGTACAAAATAAATTATGAAAGTTTTTTTATTTATTTATACAGTTTATCATGTTATATTACCATCTCAAAATGTTTATTGTCCCTTCAGCCAAACTTGGGTAAAATAGCTGACTTAACAAAAAAATGGCTATTATGTAAATGGTGTTTAATGTAAAGTTAGCCTTTACAACATATTTGCATAGCCACAGAGCAGCAATGCACTACTGGTACCTAGCTGAGCATATTAAGTGACCTTATGACAAGAGAGAATAATATGTAGCCACCAATAATCAGTTAGCTCCCAGTAGTACATTGCTAATATTTTTAACAATGGATAATGAGAGAACATAGTAAATTTGATAAAAGAAGATAATTTAAAAGTTATACAATTGCATGCTCTATGTGAATCCATTTAAGAACCTATTTATTAGGCCTGTGCATTTGGATAATTCATTATGATCCAAATGTGGAAGAATAAGGCGTCCGCTGGCAGCATTCGTGTCTTTCCAGAGCTGAATTTATTCTTGTGAAAGTGAAACAGACAAAGATCTGGATTTGTACTGATCTTAATGTGTTTCAATTTCATAAGAATAAATGTGCCTTCGAAAAGAGCCTAATGCCTTGAGCAGTCGCATCCTTACACATTCAGTTCCTAACGAATTATTCAAATCCACAGGCCTACTAATTAGAGCAAGGGTCAGATAAAAGCATTTAACAGACAGCTAACTGAGGTTAAAGGGACAGTGTACACAAATTGTCATTTAACTGCATGTAGTAGACACTACTATAAAGAAAAATATGCACAGATGCTGATCTAAAAATCCAGTATAAAACCTTTTAAAAACTACTTAGAAGCTCCCAGTTTAGCATTGATTAGGTTGATTGGAACACCCAGTGTAAGCAGACTCTCCCCCTTCCTCTGCATATGAAAAGGCACTTTACACAAACAGGAGCAAGCTGGAGTAGGTATACATCAGTATTCTTCTAAAACGTTGGGGCTTGGTTAGGAGTCTAAAAATCAGCGCAATGTTATTTAAAAATAAACAAAACTATACATTTTTTAAAAAAAAGCTGTATAGGTTATATACATTGATCATCTAAAAAACATTTATGCAAAGAAAAATCTGATATATAATGTCCCTTTAAAGGGATAAAGGGATTATGTTATAATATTGGTGGCTACATTATAAAATGTGTTTGCATATATGTATACATATGAATACATGTGTAATTATGTATTTAAAGAACAAACAGCAAATGGAAACCCCAGGGGGGATCCTGAGGGGGCGCACCAAATACTTGTATAATATCCAAAACAAAATTTGCATACAGAATAAGACCCCTAATATAAGTATAATGGTAATAGAATGAAATATAAACAGTGATGTAAAAAAAACAATATATTTAAATGTTGTGGTTAACAATGAAATGTTAGAGTCAGAATGAAACCTTGTATACCAATTCTCAGTACATGTAAGGTAGCATGCATCTGGCATAGACAGGCAAACACCTAATGCACGTTTTTTCTGGGCTTTTTCAAAGGCATACAAGTAAAAAAAAAGCCCAGACGAAACATGCGTTAGGTGTTCGCCTGTCTATGCCAGGTGCATGCTACCTTACAAGTCCTGGGAATAGCAACTTGATTGGCTGTTTAAAGTCCCTTAACAATGGGATGTGGTTACTGAGGAATTTTTAAGGAGACTTCTGAAGCTTCTCCTGGACCGCAGCCTGGGATCTGTTGTCAGTGTACTAGCCGCTGGAAAGTGCTAGCCCGCTCTCAAGCACCGGTCACAGTACGGAGCAACCAAATCTGGTGAGCCTTATTTTATCAGCACGTTCACATACCAATCTGTCTGTAATACACTAAGAGGCACCCTCTTCTTTTGTTTTCATTTATGTATTTATATATGTATATATACATATGAATATACACATATAAGGGTTGATCTAGAATGCGGACTGTGAGCCTGACCTTTTTGTTCAACATCAGTGTCTGGAATAAAAAATGCTCTTTTGGCTGAATGAGCATGAAATTGACAGGGGGGGGGGACACTCCATATTGATGCCCATGGTTTTGGAATGGAATGTCCAACAAACTCATATAGGTGTGATGGTCATGTGTTCACATACATTTAGCCATATTGTATATGTTGCTTGTGACTGGCTTACCAGCCCATGTTCAGCACAGCAGATTTCCAAAGCTGGTGTAAACCAATGGGGAACAAAAAAAATCCAGTTAATGTCATTGCATTATTGTAAAGAAAGTTCTCAAGTTGGTAAAACTCTGTTTGTAAACTCAGTTAAAGTCAGTTCCATTATGAAAACAGTTGACTTTTCAAAAGAAGTGAACATCAACCCTGGTTCAAGCAGAAGTGTTTGAATGATTATTTTCAAGAGTTTGGCTTGCCAGTCAACTTATACTGTACAAATCACACACACACACTGACGCCCACACATGCATGCAAACTCATGTGCACACACATACATACACAGACACACAAATAAACACACAAACATACACACATACATTTTTAGCCTCCGTTAGTACTTTGTACTGTGTTATGGTCATGCAGACAGCTTATATGCAGAAACAGCTGCTACACTTTAGTCTGTAAGTTAGAAGAAAAAAAAGCAAGAGTAATGTTTGCATTGGAGAAAAGCTGGAGTAAAAGGTAAATCCTCAGGCTAAGTGCTAGGGAGTGGTGAAATGTCAGAGCACCCTACATTCACAGAAATGGTAAGCTCAGGGAGTAATGGATTCCCTTTTGTTTACTGTGTCCTATAGGTAAAGGTCAAACAGAGTTCTAAGCTCTCTCCTCCATATGTCACTTTTTAAGCAAACTAAATAACTCCTTGTTTTTTGGGGGTTTTTTTCTCTCCAAAATTGCAGCAAAACAAACTATTTAAGCCTTGTATGTCTATCTTCAGTGTAACATCTCTTACTACATAGACTCAGTATGCTTAAATACATATATTTACACTGAAAACAAAATGAAAATAACAAATCAAAGCAGACTGTGTACATTTTACAATTTTGCTAACAAAGTATGAACTTTAGTCATTTACTGGCCATGTTCAAATATGAGCTGGTCATGGCATGTTAACGCCGTAAGCAATTTGCTAAACTTCACACCTTAAATATTCACACCTGCAAGTGTGTCCATTATAAGTAGAAGGCTTAGCATTAATCAGTGGTCATCATCAATTACCTATTTTGGAATGAAGCCCAACCCTTAATGCAGTTAGTATTCACAATGCAATTTAACATCTTTTCAAAAAAAAAAAAAGTCAAATCATTTATCAAAGTTTCCAGGATTTATAATACAGAGGGAAAAAAAAGTTACAAACATACTGCACAAGATTGATTAATGAAAACATTTTTGCTTTTTATAGGTAGGGTTTTATGTTAACCATTCAAATGCCAGAGGGCCAGGGCACTTTGATACATAACTGAAATGTAATTAAATTTAATATGGGTAAAGCATTAAGTCAGTGATGCAACTTGCTAGTTTTGCAATATATTATTATTTAGTATATAAACGTATTATTTTGCAAGTTAGCATTTCAGAATACATATACCAATATTTATGCTGCCTGGGATAAGTTTCAAGAGCTTAAAGGGACATTGTAAAGTAAAATTGCTATTAATTGTTTTTCCAATAACATGTCCAGTTGCACAAGTGAAAAGGAGTTAATTGCGGCTGTTTGCGCACATCGGGTTTACCATTTGTATTACAAGTTGAAATTGAGCACAATCGCAAATATATGCTAGAATGATTACTGTTTCCTCAGAGCGCTGGTTAACTGTTTCGCAAAAAATTCCATGCGGTGGCCATGCTTGGACGCAAAAGTTTGGGTTGCTCCAGCTTTCCTTTATTATTGGAGACATATCTCAAACATCAGTTTTGACTTAGACTTCATGCTAACATCTTTCAGACTGCAAGAAGATTTGCTTTTCAAAGAAGTCTTTATTATTAGGATTGCTGCCTGCTCTCAAATTCCGGAGCTTTTTTTAGATACTGAGGCCTCATAACAATCCCCCCAGTGGTTTACTTTTCAGTTTCCACTGACGGGCAGTGCTTTTGGTACACTGCTATATGCTACAAACAACATGGAGATAACAGCCAGTGAGTTTATAAACCTACTGACAAATTTAATAGATCATCAGTACAGATGCCGTTTTTTACAGGAAATAGAGCAGTCTACAGGATGTTATCAAGGTATTGGCACTAGTCACATGGCATAGCTACACATACAGATTCTACCCACAGAGAACGAGAAGCCCAGCAAAGTCACCAGTGGTTGCGACAACTATCGGGAGACCCCGATCGCAAACATTGGTACAATACTCAATATACCTAACTATATAGAGGGTGACATTTTGCCTCTGCTTCATACTACAAAGGAGACCCAGCTTGACAATGGAGATCTGTTCGCAGGAGCAGGAGCTGCAGATTGCACTCAGAGCTTGCTGGCTAGTAGTGAGAGAGAATTACCTGCACTTACCCAGGCGCAACCTCTGCTTTGGCTGAACAACTGGCAATCAAATCAGGGAACAATTTATCACACCCCTACTGTGTCACAGGGGTCTGTGGATTACACTTTAATCAAAACAGAAGGTGGTTTGGTGCAAAGCTATGGCGCTTGCAGTGCAAAGAGCACTACAGAAAAACCACTTCTGGAGATTCTCTTATGAAAATTGGAAAGGATCTATGTAAACAGGGCATTGGATGATAAACTTCCCTTACATGCTAATGAACTGCCTTATATATAGGACTTAGTTCATTGCGTCCTTTATATCATAAGTATTCTGTGCACACTGTATCCTGGACCAAACTCTACCTATCTGTGTCATATTATATGATGAATTTTGATTCTGAGACTTGTTGACATGGACTCTGTGGATACCATCCAGAAGGGACAAGAGTTAGTGATATAGGTTTGGTATGGTCTAGCCATAAGATCTTTTCATAGATCGCTATGTTTAAATCTGTATTTATGTCAATTAAAGTTAAGGTTTCTCCTTTCCTATTTTGTATGTAAATCTGATATTTGGAGAAATATTGGTCTTTAACTCCTAATCTTGGAAACAATTAATGGTAGATATGTTTGCCTTTTTGTTTACCACCCAACTGATACACCATAGACCAGTGTTTTTCAACCAGTGTGCCGTAGCACACTAGTGTGCCGTGAGAGATCCTCAGGTGTGCCATGGCAGACTGACAACAGTGTGACATATTTTTTAAACTTTGCTTGTTTTTTACTCCCAATGCAGGGGTAGTTTGTAGGAGGCATGGCATAACAGCACAATACATACAGTATGTGTGTTTGTGTGTATGTGTATATATATATATGCTGTATTAGGCTACAATGTGTGATTTTTTTTAAATTTTGGGATGGTGGTGTGCCACAGGATTTTTTAATGTAAAAAAGTGTGCCACGGCAAAAAAAAAGGTTAAAAATCACTGCCATAGACATTATACTCTATGCTCTACAATCTATGGACCTTTTCTTTGCCATTTATATTAGGTTCAAGCCACACCGTTACTCCTAAACTAAGATATCTACTAGGGTCCATGAGCGACCCCTTCTGTTCTTCCCCCAAAGCATCCCCACTCCAATTTAACCTACATGCCTGGTAGTCCAAGAGAGGCCACTGTTTCTATTCAAGGGATTTTATGTTTTGCTCTCTCTGTTAATTATTACATAGGGGATTATTACTTTCTCATATTAAAAAAAAATAACAAAAAAACTGAGGTTTGTTTTATGCTCTACTTACCATATATACAGCTTTATGAGAATATTCTACAGTTCATTGTTCCAGTGGTATATCGGGTCACCTAATTTGAATTGTACAATATTATGTATAACAACATTTTTGTTTATTTCTGTACTTTGTCTCTTACTACCTAAGGGCTCTTATTTGGAACAACTACAGTATGTATTGTTTTGTTTACAACCTTAATAAAAATATTATTACAAAAAAAAACTGTGTGTGTATTTATATATATATATATATATATATATATATATATATATATATATATATATATATATATATATAAAATGAAAATTAGAAAGCACTCACTGGACTGTAGACAACAATATCAATCAAATATCCTTTATTGTGACGTTTCAGGACCAACAACGTCCCTTCTTCTGACAAGCAAAAAGTGAACACAAACAAACTTTTAAAGACCCCTAAACCACTCCCCTCGGTGAACTACTAATCAAAATGTGCCGTGTGCAAAGGTAAATAGGCCGTGTGCAAAACCGGCATTCATATAAGTGATTGAATACAAATACAAACTCATATTTTAAAAAGTATACATCAAACCATACACATATGTATACACTAGTATCTCTGTGTGTGTGTGGTGCTAATATGTCAAAAACTGTATCCGATCATATACATGCTCAAATTTACCCGTGGTGTGCTAAACCTAATGGAAAGGACAACAGAGACCTGATAGGAGGAAAACACACACCCTCGCACTGCGATAGGCTAAGCAAATTCGTCACACAAAATCACACCTACCCCAACAACGCCAACCAACTGCAAGAACAAAAGAATGTCAACAAATGGCCTGATTGGTTACGCTAGCCCGTCCTCTATGATGCATGGGGGCGTGTTGCCTAACAGACTCAGTGTCAATAGTAGTGTTAGAACCGCTGATCCGAGGATTACCATGGCACCCACTTACAACTAATCCCCCTGTTACAAAGCACGGCCACCGCATTAGCCCTACATGCCACTCACTGTCAGCACACTGGGTACCATTCAAACCATAACACCATGACACAGACACGGCTTAATTCACCGCAATCGCCCTTTTTAGATACCACGGTTACCATGGTGACCTATATACCAACACCCAAATGCACAGCCTCTCAATTGCCACTAACTGTCAGCACACTAGGGACCATACCGTCCATAACACCATGACACCGACACGGCTTTATTCACCGCGATCGCCCTTACTTGATACCGCGGTTACTATGGTAACCTGTATACAAACACCTAAGTACACCGCCTCTATACAGCACCAAATATCAGCGCACCAAGCACATTCAGGCCACAGCCACATGACCTCGAAAATGCTTAGCTCACTTTTCAAAACATACGCCGCGATCACCCTAGTCTGATATCACGGTAACCATGGTAACCTAAATGCCAAACATCAACACCATTTGGAACTGCACCTCATACCAGATGAGGGCAAGAGGGCATGCTGGGGGCCGCCATAAGATAAAGACGGCTATGTTGCTCGCCAAGTGTCACACTCTAAACCGGGAGAAAAACGAAAATAAAACTTGTCACCTGCTATATGCATATGCTTAGGTCAAGCAGACCTGTCCCCTATTATATAGAGTCCTGTCTGATAACGGTACTGAGCTAGAATCACACTCAATTACTTTGATCCACAATACAGACCAAAAGAAAAAGCAACAACCAACCTATGTCGGAAATCCTAGAGCAAATTGTAGCAAGATCCTACACAGCATCAACCAAAAGAGTGCTTGTCGCCAGATCACACCCTCCAGGGCCTCACACGTAAAAAGCAATAATGTAAATTAAAAACATTACAAAATAACCACATAATTCTACTCCAAAGTGTTGTGTACAAAGTAAACTATTAGCACCCTCGATCACAAATCGAACCACCCAAATACAGTCACCTCTACAGGATCTACAGGGGTGAACCTCCCCTCTATTATTATCCCAAACAGTCAACCCCTTGTCCATAATAATTTCAACATCCTGACCGTCGCAAAAGATATCAGATTAAATACTTCCTGACATGCACAACCCAATTTATCGTATACCTACTTAATTGCCCCTGTGGGAAATTCTACACTGGCAAGACGACTGACGACGCCAGGGTGAGGATGGCGAATCACCGCTCCAGCATCAGATCGGCAATTAACACTGGAAAGGCAGAACATCCGGTGGCCCGCCACTTCCTTGAAGCGGGACACACAGTGAGCTACTTACGCTTCAGAATTATCGATCATGTACCGGTCCTACGAAGAGGAGGGAACCGAGCCAAGATACTTCTTAGAAAAGAAGCACGCTGGATACATGAACTGTGTACATTGGCCCCTAGAGGCTTAAATATACAGACGGGATAGCAGAACTTTCTATAGCTAATATGATGTGTTAGAGTCCACTGATCCATTGATTCTAAAACTAAGACGTGGTGTGAGAGTCCACTGATCCATTGAGTCTAGGCCCGACTGGGCAGGCGATACAGTATGTAGCGCCATTAATGAGAGTCTACTTCCTACTCTTGTGTCATTTTTTGAAATTACTTTACCTATTGGTACCAAATAGGGTGTTCCATGATTTCTACGTAGTTGGTGTTTACCTGTGAATATGTAAATATATGAGGTGTGCTATGTTTTTATTTGTTTTTAATCTTGTTTGTTTACACCCATCACATTTCCATGTTTTGGTTTTTTCTATGACTGTTATGCTTTCTATACATGCTCAATTTATGTGATTATAGTTTTTGTTTTTTTGTTTCTTGGTGTTGCTAGGCCATGATGCTTTGTGTTTACCATGTTGGACGCCTGGACATTATTAACTACGATTCCATGGGATTCACATATGGCGACGTAGGGTCGTGGTTTATTTTTGGTTAGTTTGTGATATATAGGGCTACACTCATATAATTCTTGTATTTTTTTAAATTTACATACATATTCTTTTGTGTATGATTGGTGGTATGTTATTATGGACAAGGGGTTGACTGTTTGGGAGAGGGGAGGTTCACCCCTGTAGATCCTGTAGAGGTGACTGTATTTGGGTGGTTCGATTTGTGATCGAGGGTGCTAATAGTTTACTTTGTACACAACACTTTGGAGTAGAATTATGTGGTTATTTTGTAATGTTTTTAATTTACATTATTGCTTTTTACGTGTGAGGCCCTGGAGGGTGTGATCTGGCGACAAGCACTCTTTTGGTTGATGCTGTGTAGGATCTTGCTACAATTTGCTCTAGGATTTCCGACATAGGTTGGTTGTTGCTTTTTCTTTTGGTCTGTATTGTGGATCAAAGTAATTGAGTGTGATTCTAGCTCAGTACCGTTATCAGACAGGACTCTATATAATAGGGGACAGGTCTGCTTGACCTAAGCATATGCATATAGCAGGTGACAAGTTTTATTTTTGTTTTTCTCCCGGTTTAGAGTGTGACACTTGGCGAGCAACATAGCCGTCTTTATCTTATGGCGGCCCCCAGCATGCCCTCTTGCCCTCATCTGGTATGAGGTGCAGTTCCAAATGGTGTTGATGTTTGGCATTTAGGTTACCATGGTTACCGTGATATCAGACTAGGGTGATCGCGGCGTATGTTTTGAAAAGTGAGCTAAGCATTTTCGAGGTCATGTGGCTGTGGCCTTAATGTGCTTGGTGCGCTGATATTTGGTGCTGTATAGAGGCGGTGTACTTAGGTGTTTGTATACAGGTTACCATAGTAACCGCGGTATCAAGTAAGGGCGATCGCGGTGAATAAAGCCGTGTCGGTGTCATGGTGTTATGGACGGTATGGTCCCTAGTATGATGACAGTTAGTGGCAATTGAGAGGCTGTGCATTTGGGTGTTGGTATATAGGTCACCATGGTAACCGTGGTATCTAAAAAGGGCGATCGCGGTGAATTAAGCCGTGTCTGTGTCATGGTGTTATGGTTTGAATGGTACCCAGTGTGCTGACAGTGAGTGGCATGTAGGGCTAATGCGGTGGCCGTGCTTTGTAACAGGGGGATTAGTTGTAAGTGGGTGCCATGGTAATCCTCGGATCAGCGGTTCTAACACTACTATTGACACTGAGTCTGTTAGGCAACACGCCCCCATGCATCATAGAGGACGGGCTAGCGTAACCAATAAGGCCATTTGTTGACATTCTTTTGTTCTTGCAGTTGGTTGGCGTTGTTGGGGTAGGTGTGATTTTGTGTGACGAATTTGCTTAGCCTATCGCAGTGCGAGGGTGTGTGTTTTCCTCCTATCAGGTCTCTGTTGTCCTTTCCATTAGGTTTAGCACACCACGGGTAAATTTGAGCATGTATATGATCGGATACAGTTTTTGACATATTAGCACCACACACACACAGAGATACTAGTGTATACATATGTGTATGGTTTGATGTATACTTTTTAAAATATGAGTTTGTATTTGTATTCAATCACTTATATGAATGCCGGTTTTGCACACGGCCTATTTACCTTTGCACACGGCACATTTTGATTGGTAGTTCACCGAGGGGAGTGGTTTAGGGGTCTTTAAAAGTTTGTTTGTTTTCACTTTTTGCTTGTCAGAAGAAGGGACGTTGTTGGTCCCGAAACGTCACAATAAAGGATATTTGATTGATATTGTTGTCTACAGTCCAGTGAGTGCTTTCTAATTTTCATTTTCTACATACCTGGCTATAGCACCCTGGCAAGTTGCGGTCTGTTGGTGAGAGTGCATATACCACAAACAAACTTTTATATATATATATATATATATATATATATATACTGTATATATATATATATATATATATATATATATATATATATATGTGTGTGTGTGTGTGTGTGTGTTTATATGTGTGTTCAGATGTATTTATGTATTTATATGTGTATATGTATTTACAGACTTATATACACCTATAAACACATAAATAAATATGTATACATGCATATAGACATATATATGTATATATATATATATATACAGTATATATACTGTATACATATATATATATATATACTTATATATGTCTATATATGTATACATATGTATTTATGTGTTTATAGGTGTATACAAGTCTGTGCATTGAATCCCTTTGCAGTTAATTAGATAAAAACATGTAAAGCATATTTATGCAATATTCATTTTTAATCTGTGTAATTTCTGTAAAAAATTAACATTCTAATGTTCTGCACATAGCAGAATATGTTCTAAGTATTTCTAAATAGATATTCTTATATATATATATATATATATATATATATATATATATATATATATATATATATATATATATCTGTATATATCTATACCTATATATAATTATTTATATATATATATATATATATATATATATATATATATATATGTGTGTGTGTGTGTGTAGAAATATGTATTTATGAAAAAATAGAGCATATTCTGCTATGTGAAGAACATTGGAATGTAATATATTAATATTTTCATGTCATGTTAGCGCACTTGAGAATATCCAATTGGGTTTGCGCACGAGTAGTGTGTTAGTTCTTTTTTTACTTCTATGGTGGAATACGTTATAGCTCGCTCGATATTCTAAGTTCCACTTTTTATGTGCATCAGTTTAGCACAGAAGAGAAAACTGTTTACTTTCAGCTTGCAATAGGAGCGCTACCTGACATGCGCAAAAAGCTTCTAGCGGAGTTAGCGCTCGAGCGGGAGTGTTAAATACCACTCCACTTGTATACTGGCCTTTAAATGGTCTTAGCATGCAGATATAACAGACCTCCTTATCTTATCACTGTCTACACACAAAATATTCCTTATCTTATTAAAGTTCACTGCTTAGAATTAGCACATATCTCACATAGCCCCCTTGATGTTGATTTCTTCCGATGTTTCTTGTTTACATTGCTATTTCTGTAACCTTTACTGAAGTATATAAAGGGATATGAAACCCATAATGTTTCTTTTATGATTCAGATAAAGCATGTGACAATTTTCTAATTTACTTCTATTATCAGGTTTTTCTTCATTCTCTTGGTATCTTTTGTTGAAACGCAGGGGTGTATGCTTAGGAGCAGGCCCATTTCTGGAGCACTATGTGGCAACAGTTTTGCAAGGATGTTATCCATGTGCAAGAGCAGTAGATGGCAGCACTATTTCCTGCCATGTTGTGCTCCAGATGCCTACCTAGGTATCTTTTCTTTTCAACACAGAATATAATGGAAATTAAGCAAATTTGATAATAGAAGTACATTGGAAACATTTTTTAAATGGTCTGCTCTGTCTGAATCACAAAATAAATTTGTTGGGTTTCATATCCTTTTAAATTGTTAGTATAGGTCGCAGTTTCAGCAGATATCAGCTGCTATTTCAAAAGACAAAATAAAGGTAAACAAGCTATTTGTAGATAACTTCATACACTCTTGATTATTGATATTAAATATATGGGTAAAAATCAAACAAGACAGTCATTGTATTTCATCATTTTTCCAAACTTCAGCTTCTAGAAAATACCAGATTTTCCTGCATTAAGCTATCTAAACTGTTAGGTGTAAGCAAGGTCTGGAGATGAGAAATTTTAGCACCCTCAAAAGTCAGCCAACAGAATAATCTTATAGGGACAGTAAACCCAAAATTAAACTTTTGTGATTCAGATAGAGCATGCAGTTTTAAACAACTTTCCAGTGTATTATCTAATTTGCTTGTTCTCTTTGTATCCTTTGTTGAAAACCCACACCTAGGTAGGCTCAGGAGCAGCAATGCACTACTGGGAGATAATTGGTGGCTGCAAATATACTCCTCTTGTCATTGGCTCATTGGATGTGTCCAGCCAGCTCCCAGCAGTACATTGCTGCTCCTTTAACAAATTGAATAAAGCAAAATAGATAATAGAAGTAAATTTAAAAGTTGTCTAGAATGATATACTTTATCTAAATCATGAAAGAACATTTTTGTGTTTCATGACCCTTTAATATCTGTATTTATAGGCTGGAACACAACAAAAGATTGATTCTTGAAAATAAAGCACTGAGTTCTATTGTAACCTCCCAATAGGCTTGTAAAAAAAGTCATCTGGAAATATGAAATTGACTTTGTAAACAAACTTAGTTGCTAGAACACAGCAGAAAAAATACATATTAAATTGCTCAAAGTTTTAATTTAATATTGTTCTGGTTTGTTTTTTTGATTTAGTATTGTAACATTTTAAATTTAATATATTGACTTTCTTTTCAATGTTTTAATTGACACAACTGACCAATTGAAAATTGACACATGTATTAGTTAAATTTCATCCCACAGGAAACGTGATATAGTTATGTTATTGGGAGCAAAATCTAGCAAGCTGGTAGATAAAAAGCATGTGACTTGAAATCACTGACTTTATCCATAAAGTTAGTGGACAACCTGTTTACAAGTTAATGCTTGGGTAGAGGTCAACATGAACAGGATTAAGCTGTGTGGCCCAGTTGTAAAAATAAGGTTACAACTGACTTTCCTTTATAGAACAGCTGACATTAAGATTTTTTGCCACGTTGGCTATTTTTCCCAACTTTAATTAAATATGTATTCAGTCAGCACATTCTCTACTATGACAGTAGCATGTGTTTGTATTTATCTTCAAATATAAATCTATCTATAAACATATCAAATAAGAGAAGAATGAAAAGTGTAAATATGGTTATTCAAATAGAATGAGCAATCAGACTTTTTTTCTGACTTCTCCTTTGAGGATAAGAAATGTCCAGCTTTTGACAATTAAATAAAATGAGTTAACATGGTCTGTTAATTTTAATGATCTATTGGGGTACTTTGTTTTATGGTTAACATTAAAGAATAAGCCCCTACCTCTAAAAGTACTAGAAATAGTCAACATCATCATCAGTGTTTAATTCAAATATTGATGAAATCTTGACTGCTTTTATCCTAAAATGGAGAATATGTTTGTCAGTGATGCTTTAAATAGCGGTGAAAGCTTGATTTATGAAGAATATTTAATTTGGAACAGATGTTTCTACATTTTCTAAGAAGGGTTTAGATATAAAAAGTTGAAAATCCAGTCACATTTGTTTTTAAAGAAGCCATTACAAAAGTCAACAGTAGTCAAAATTCAAGTTGGTTTGTCAACTGATTCTCACAAGTTTACTTTTTTAACAATGAAACAAACATTGATTGACTTGTAAATCACTGACTGTCTTGTAAATTGTGCTGTAAAAACTCAAATCTAATTGGTCATCTTTACTAAAATTTAACAACCAAGTTTGACTGACTTATAAAATGACTTCACATATGAAAAAATGCAATCAAATTGGTTAGAAATTAAATATATATATATATATATATATATGTATATATATATTAAAAACAACGCAAAGCAGGTTTAAAACATTGCTTGAAACAGTACAAATGTGGTTAAAAAGTACTTTATAGCTTGTGTTCTTTATTTTTAAAAATTATAACTAAAAATAGTTGGATGAGCAGTCTGTTTAAAATGCATATTTTTTTAAAAGGGGCATTCATTTTAGTCAATTAGTGTTGGTTCATGCATAACTTCACAGGAGTGAGCACAATGTTATCTAAATGGTACACATGAACTATCACTGTCTGGCTGTGAAAAGCTAATAAAATGCAATGAGATAAGAGGCGGCTTGCAGGGACTTAGAAACAGGCAGATATTTAGGGGTTTAGAGGTTATAAAGTATATTAATATAACAATCGTGGTGGTGCAAAGCTGGGGAATGGGTTGTAAAGGCTTTATCTATCTTTTTAAACAATTCAAAAATCAAGTAGACTTTCCCTTTAATAAAATGTATGTTAATACAGGTACAACCACTTTATTCAAACTGCCTTGGACTGGAAAAAATTTGGATTTCAGAATAGTTTGTAATTTGAAATATTTGTGTATTTGCATCTGTAAAATGGGACAACTTGGATTGTACCACATGTAAACAACAATATATTACTTCATTTAGGCAATATTTCCATTTCATAATACAGTTTATACATGTCATCTAAAGTAAGGTTTGTGTCATTTGTTATAAATAGTGCCATATCACCAAGACACAGGCAGATAATATTGGTGGGTAAAAATTGAAATATTTCATAATTATATTTATTTTTTTAGGTATTAATGAAAAGGTCAGGATTTCAGAATAATTCTGGATTATGGAAATCAAGATTTCAGGATTTCTACCAGTATAATTTACAATCAGTATAAAAAAATTACATTAAGAGTATACATACGTTTCCATATTATTTATGATTTACAGCTGAACCTGCTCAAAATTTTACACCTTAGACTTGTTATAGTCACGGTATTAAAACCAACATTATTTATACACACTATATTGCCAAATGTATGTGGACACCTGGCCATCATACCTACTGTATATGAGCTTTGCACTAATATTGAGTTGCCCTTCCCCTTTTGTGGATCTAACAGCAGCCATTCTTTCAGAGAGGCTTTTCACAACATTTTGGAGTGCGTCTGTGGGAATTTGTGTAATTTCAGCCAAGAAAGCATTTGTAAGATCAGGCACTAATGTTGGACAAGAAGGTCTCACTCAAAATTGGCATTCCTTTTATTCCCAAAGGTTTTCAGTGGGGTTGAGGTCAGGGCTCTGTGCAGCAGGACACACAGGGGTACAGTCAAGCTGGAACAGGGCCTTCCCCAAACTGTTGCCGCAAAGTTGGAAGCAACCAATTGTGCAAGATGTTTTGTATCCTGCAGCATTAAGATGACCATTCACTTGGACTCAGGGGCCTAGCCAAACCATGAAACAGAGCACAAGACCATTATGTCTTCTCCACCAAATTTTAAATTAGGCTCAATGCATTCTGGTAGGTAGCGTTCTGACATTTGCCACACCCAGATTTTGCCATCAGGCTGCCAAATAGCTAAGTGTGATTCATCACTCAAGAGAATGCATACCACTGTTACACACACACCAATATACAGTATATATAATACTAAATTATAAAGGAAAACTGAAAATATTAATAATATCACTATGAAAATAGTCCTAGCATTATGCTGGGTGTGGACAAATGATGGTTCTATTTATAATAAGCCAACTGTTCAAACATTTTTTTAAAGATAGCAGAGGGAAAAAGATGGCAGAAGTTGGTCAAACTTGGCCTTTTCAATATGGTTTTAAGTTGACATATTCTCAAAAAGTTTACTTGTTTTAAAACTAAACTAACTTTTGGGCCATTCCTGTAAAAGCTAGCTGTCCAGACAACTTTTTCTAAACACATTTGCTGGAAACAGTTGGCTGAAGGAGTTTACATTTATTTTGGCATTTGAAATAGTTAATTTTGCTGGTTGTATACCCACCTATACTGAAAATGTCCATACTTCAATATACTTAAATATTGGTAATAGAAAAGCTATGTAAACAAAGTCAGCAGAATAAATTACACTCCCGGGGGGGGGGGTGTAGGAGAAATAAGTAATAAAATGTTAATTTAACTCTGGGAGCCCAATTCTATAAGGCTCTCTGGGCTGGTGAGATTCGTTATGAATACTCACCAGTATTTCTATATCCCTGGTGGAATGTTATAAAGTTACTTTTTACCATGAAAACAGGGTGTCTCGCTAAGGGGACGTATACTGCATTTTCCTATGAGAAGGAGATGCGTACATTACGTAAGCGCATAATGAAAATCATAATTTTAACATCATACAAAATGAATAATTGAACCATTCACACAAAAATACTCAGGAAATCAATTGTATTGCTAAGATGCTCTAAAAATTGTAACAAAATTGTTCACCAAAATCATATTCTATCAAAAAGGTAAAATTTGTATTCAAATTTTACAGGAATAAATAGTATTATATATGCACAGTATAAATCATAATTTAATTACCCTGGATACGCAAAAACACATATAAATTTGTACTTATAAGTACAAAATACAAAGCATAACTTTTTTTTTTTTTTTTTTGTAAAATGGGCATTCCATGGGCATATTTAAAATTCTCTCTCAAATCCCAGAATAATTCTGTAAACATTTTCTCCCTACATATCTCACTTTTTTTTTCTCACAAATTAAAAAGTGGTGAGATTTTAGCAAAATATTCAAAACCTATGTATACTAAAATAACAGTGATTTTAAGGTAAAGTGCACTGAAAACAGCACAATTTGATTTGTATAAGGCGTAATATTAAAGTTTAAACATAAACCAGGTTCTCCCTGTGTACTTTGTTCACCATTTCGAACTTTTACATAGCAGAGAGCTCTCATTTCCATGGAAAAGATTAGATATGGAAGCATTTGTGTGTATAGAAAGTGATAAAATAAGGAGATTTGATTTCCCTGAAAGTGCAATCCATTTTAATGTGTTGTGGTGTCAAAGAACAAACCAGATATTTCATATGCAAAGATAAACCTAAAGGATACAATTTCTCATACATTTTATAATCTGCTGTTGGTATAACAAGTCATTGAAAACACATTCGGCTAGATTTGGAGTTTTGTCGGTAACGACCCGAAAAACTAACGCCGGCTTTTTTCTGGCCGCACCATAAAAATAACTCTGGTATTGAGAGTCCACATAAAGGCTGCGTTAGGCTCCAAAAAAGGAGCGTAGAGCATTTTTAACGCAGCTTCAACTCTCGATACCAGAGTTGCTTACGGACGCGGCCAGCCTCAAAAACGTGCTCGTGCACGATTCCCCCATAGGAAACAATGGGGCTGTTTGAGCTGAAAAAAAAACAAACACCTGCAAAAAAGCCGCGTTCAGCTCCTAACGCAGCCCCATTGTTTGCTATGCGGTAACCCTTCCTACGTCTGCACTTAACACTCTAACATGTACCCCGAGTCTAAACACCCCTAACCTTACACTTATTAACCCCTAATCTGCCGCCCCCGCTATCGCTGACCCCTGCATATTATTATTAACCCCTAATCTTCCGCTCCGTAAACCGCCGCTACTTACATTATCCCTATGTACCCCTAATCTGCTGCCCTAACCATCGCCGACCCCTATATTATATTTATTAACCCCTAATCTGCCCCCCACAACGTCGCCTCCACCTGCCTACACTTATTAACCCCTAATCTGCCGACCGGACCTGAGCGCTACTATAATAAAGTTATTAACCCCTAATCCGCCTCACTAACCCTATCATAAATAGTATTAACCCTAATCTGCCCTCCCTAACATCGCCGACACCTAACTTCAAACATTAACCCCTAATCTGCCGACCGGAGCTCACCGCTATTCTAATAAATGTATTAACCCCTAAAGCTAAGTCTAACCCTAACACTAACACCCCCCTAAGTTAAATATAATTTAAATCGAAATTAATTAACTCTTATTAAATAAATTATTCCTATTTAAAGCTAAATACTTACCTGTAAAATAAATCCTAATATAGCTACAATATAAATTATAATTGTATTATAGCTATTTTAGGATTTATATTTATTTTACAGGTAACTTTGTATTTATTTTAACCAGGTACAATAGCTATTAAATAGTTAAGAACTATTTAATAGCTAAAATAGTTAAAATAATTACAAATTTACCTGTAAAAGAAATCCTAACCTAAGTTACAAATAAACCTAACACTAGACTATCAATAAATTAATTAAATAAACTACCTACAATTACCTACAATTAACCTAACACTACACTATCAATAAATTAATTAAATACAATTGCTACAAATAAATACAATTAAATAAACTAGCTAAAGTACAAAAAATAAAAAAGAACTAAGTTACAAAAAATAAAAAAATATTTACAAACATAAGAAAAATATTACAACAATTTTAAACTAATTACACCTACTCTAAGCCCCCTAATAAAATAACAAAGCCCCCCCAAAATAAAAAAATGCCCTACCCTATTCTAAATTACTAAAGTTCAAAGCTCTTTTACCTTACCAGCCCTGAACAGGGCCCTTTGCGGGGCATGCCCCAAGAAATACAGCTCTTTTGCCTGTAAAAAAAACATACAATACCCAAGCCCCCCAACATTACAACCCACCACCCCACATACCCCTAATCTAACCCAAACCCCCCTTAAATAAACCTAACACTAAGCCCCTGAAGATCATCCTACCTTGTCTTCACCTCACCGGGTATCACACCGATCCGTCCAGAAGAGCTCCTCCGATGTCCTGATCCAAGCCCAAGCGGGGGGCTGAAGAGGTCCATGATCTGGCTGAAGTCTTCATCCAAGCGGGGCAGAAGAGGTCTTCCATCCGATTGAAGTCTTCATCCAAGCGGCATCCATCCGGAGCAAAGCGGCAGCATCCTGAAGACCTCCACCGCGGAACATCCATCCTGGCCGACGACTGAATGACGAATGACGGTTCCTTTAAATGACGTTATCCAAGATGGCGTCCCTCGAATTCCGATTGGCTGATAGGTTTCTATCAGCCAATCGGAATTAAAGGTAGGAATATTCTGATTGGCTGATGGAATCAGCCAATCAGAATCAAGTTCAATCCGATTGGCTGATCCAATCAGCCAATCAGATTGAGCTTGCATTCTATTGGCTGATCAGAACAGGGGTACATAAGGATAATGTAGGGTGGCGGCGCTTTGCGGTCGGCAGATTAGGGGTTAATAAGTGTAGGCAGGTGGAGGCGACGTTGTGGGGGGCAGGTTAGGGGTTAATAAATATAATACAGGGGTCGGCGGTGTTAGGGGCAGCAGATTAGGGGTACATAAGTATAACGTAGGTGGCGGTCGGCAGATTAGGGGTTAAAAAAATTTTCGAGTGTCGGCGATGTGGGGGGACCTCGGTTTAGGGGTACATAGGTAGTTTATGGGTGTTAGTGTACTTTAGAGCACAGTAGTTAAGAGCTTTATAAACCGGCGTTAGCCCAGAAAGCTCTTAACTACTGACTTTTTTCCTGCGGCTGGAGTTTTGTCGTTAGATGTCTAACGCTCACTTCAGAAACGACTCTAAATACCGGAGTTATAAAAATCCACGCTGGTTTTCACGGCCTACCGCCAAACTCCAAATCTAGGCCATTAAGTGGTAACCAATTTAACAGTACACCATCCCTTTAACAAAAATTTAAAAAATATATCCAAGAGCTTTGAGACAGCCATGTTTGTCTGATTTCCTAAGGGATTCAAAATAAAATGAAATTAATGTTTTTAATCTAACCAACTTTTCAGTCGGTAATAAAATAAATGTTTAATTTTTACCTATAGCCCCTAGCAGCCAAAGAATGAATGTATATGTTAGACAGCAGTGGGTCTGCTTTAACGTTAACACTCAGTGGCATTGCTCATTAATATTTGTATCAAATTTGAATGGATCTCAACAAAAATGTATTTGTTATAGCAGACACATTCTAGTTTGACACAAATATGCATTATAAGCTATTTTGCACATAAATCTTAAAGTAATTAGGTTTTTAAGCCCTAAATATAGCAAGTCACCAGGTACCAGGTACAGTATGACTTGAAACCATTAACTTTAGCTTCCAAGATGGCTGGATTTGTCAAGTCAGTTGTGAGTTGGTTAGTTTTGGATAACTAATGTGCTATATTTCTAATAGCATACCTGCCCTTTTTATTTAACAACCATCTTGACCCCAACTTGGCTATGTAAATCGGTTTAAAAAGGAGACTTGATAACTGACTAGTTTTTACAGAACAGGCAACTTGGGGATTTTTTTCTCCAAGATTTAGACATGTTAGTGTAAAAATAAAATTCTCTAGTTTGTTAAAGCATTTTAATTTAAGGGACAGTCAACACCAGAATTGTTATTGTTTAAAAAGATAGATAATCCCTTTTTTACCCATTCCCCAGTTTTGCATAACCAACACTGTTATAGAAATACACTTTTTTTCTTTTGTGATTACCTTGTATCTATGCTTCTGCAAACTGCCCCCTTATTTCAGTTATTTTGACAGACTTGCATTTTAGCCAATCAGTGCTCACTCCAGGGTAACTTCACGTGCATGAGCTCAATGTTATCTATATGAAACACATGAACTAATGCCCTCTAGTGGTCAAAATGCATTCAGATTAGAGGTCTAAGAAATTAGCATATGAACTTCCTAGGTTTAGCTTTCAACTAAGAATACCAAAGGAACAAAGCAAAATTGGTGATAAAAGTAAATTGGAAAGTTGTTTAAAATTACAGTCCCTTTTAAAAGACATACCCTACTCTTACTGTTCATGTTAGGCCTTCAAAAGTGTTAAGCAAGCGCTCAAAAGGTGCAGTACTGGAACAGCTCCGTAGTGACTGGAACACACACATGTATGCCTGCTTCAAATTTGCTCACCCAGCTATATCCTCATCTATTGCCTGATTATATAAAGATCTCTGATTTCTCCTCCAGGTTTAGTGTATTCTTTAAACATTTTTTATCTGGAGATCTCACTGCTTTTTCACGCAAAATAAAAGGTGGTGACATTGTTTAAAAATACTAATAACCCTCATAGAAAAAACATGCATACAAAATAGACAAGACTGGTAAGATACTATACACTAAAAGCAAAGTGACCTGATTTATATTAACTGTGATATTTCTATTTTTAATGTGTGCCCCCTGCTCCTTGCTAACTTCGCTCTCCCTTGCTAAGTTAACTTTTCCAGTGAGAACCATTACTTTCTATGAGAGATATCTTGCAACTCACAGAGACAGACACTTTTTTTCTAGAATTCCTGAGGGTAGCCCCTGTTATTGTTGGTGTAGAAAGCCACGTTTGACCCAGAGAAGTTTTTAGAATGTGGCCCCTAGAGTGAAACAGGAGTACAAATGTGACTATACTTTTTTTTTTTAATACTTTTCCATTGTTTAAAATATTTTAAAGGAACATTAGACACATTGAGATTGTAATGTGAAATATTTACTTATAAGTAATAAAAAAAAACTATCCAATATACTTTCAATCATTTATTTTTTCCCCATTTTCCTATAATCTAATTTAGAAAATTGTGGATTTTCCAATTCTTGTTCAAAGTATACTGTATATATTCCCCAAAGTTATTAGTTGCAGGCCATGGTGATAAATGTATAACTGTCCCTAGTCTCAGCTGAGCAGGAAACCTAAGTGACAACATTGTGGCACCCATAGATTTGCAGCACTCTCAAGCTAATCTTTGCTCTGAATACATCATTCTATCTGGCATTTATTTAGTGTTAAACGTTTAATATCCCTTTAATGAAAGCATTTTGATTTTTTTTTCACTAGAATGTCCCTTTATTTGGGTCCATGTTAGATGCATACATGTAACACTGTGACTTTTGCTCTTTTACTTGAAAAATAACAGAGTTTAACATTATATTATATTGATTATATTTGTGTGTGTCACAAAATCATTTATGTAAAACAGTGGTCTCAAAGTACTTGCCCCAGGGCCATATGTGGCCCTCAAGATAGTTTCATCTGGTCCTCCCTTGTTTAATATAGGTAAACCATGAATTTGGGTTGTCAGTTTTCTTTTTTTTGTAGGGTTCTAAGAGGCGTAAACTAGTTGATGTTCTACTTTTTTACTTTGTTACACCAGTTCCAGAATGATCACTATCGCTTGGCACTCACAAGATAAATATAGACAACTGTGTATTGAGAGCTACAACTCCCACTATGCACTACTACTTGGGTAAACTTTACTTTAAATTCTTAGTATATTAAGTTTTGGAGCACTTAGTTTAATCGGTTTAAAAAGGAACACTTGTCCAGTAGCCCCCAGATACAATGAGCTTGATACTCCTGATGTAAATTATTGATATTACTAGCATGCATAGTGAATAATATTGCTTTGAAAAATATAGGTTTATTAAAGTAAAAAAAAGTAAAAAAAGATCCATTTTGATTCACAGCTCTGTGATTGCTCATTTAATAAATCTGACGCTATATTTGCGTCAGTTTTTTTATTATACTTTATGAAGGTTTTCAGATAGCAGCCAAAATAAGGAGCATTTGAGAAATTGTTATCATGTGTGACCAAGCAGTGGGTGTTTCCTATTTAAATCATCATAATTCTTCCCACCAAACCAAAGATACAAATCAGATAGAACAAAAAAACTACCTTGACCAAATATGTAACCAAAATCTGCATGTGACAATATTTTATTAACTTGGTTAATTTGCAGTAAAAAACAACAACTAAAAACATATTTGAGGCTAAAATGAATGCATAGCTACATAAGTACAGCTGATATGTATTTTTACATGACTCATTGCTGTTTTTTGACAGCAACTACAGTATTTTCAGTGCAATAATACCTTTAAATACAAAACTGCACGTGTTGATGGGTATTTAAAACTTGATAGGAAGACTAATTATGGCTGGTACTTGCAAGCTGGAACACCCAAGAAGATCTGTCTCCCTGGATACTGATGGAGACCTATTTTTACAAGCTGTAATTCTGCTTTAGCCTATTGCTTGGAAAGACAGTTCACACTACCCGGTTTATCTCCTTTTCTTTTGGAATATTCCTAATCCTATATTTCAGCAGGGGAATCTCCCTTCATCAGCCCCCCACCCTATTCTAACATACTGAGCTAAAAACACAGAAACATGTGTTGTATTACAAACTTTGCTACCCACCTCTCTAAAGATTCATTACCCCAGAGCTTGTATGCATTTACCAAGACAACATTGCTCAGCGTGATATTTTTAATACTTTATACTCACATTATTAAAAAATAGCAGGTTAGGTCAATTCATCTCAGAAGCATGCAACTTTGATTACTGATTTGTATATTGTATACCATTACATTTCATGAAGTCACAGGACAGTCCTATCTATTTTCTACAGAGTAACACTGTTAAGAGCTATGGATATTTTTGTAGATAAATCAGTTGATATTTTCCAAAGGATTGTTATTATTAGTAACCTATCAATATGTTACCAATATTGACAAGTATTGTAGGTGTGATTAATATAATAAGTCAAATGTTACAAATATATAAACTATTTTAATTTGAAAATATGACCATTAACTGTT
>NC_069502.1:978148645-978168645 GCF_027579735.1 Bombina bombina
GTTATGGCTAATATATATAATTGCATTTCCTGTTATTGATTTGATAGTTTTTTTGTGTTATTTTGTTGTGTGGCAAATGTATGTTTCGTATAAATAACATTCAGGGTGCAACAAAAAAAGTTGGAAACAAAACATCAGAAATAAATGGTAACACGGTTTTTAATAGCTTGTTAAAATCTGGCTTGGTAAAGCCAAAAAATACATAGTCATAAATAAAGCATACAGAAACCATAAATTAACCAGTTTCAAACCCCCTCCCTCCAAAGAAAAAAAAAAACATCAACTTTTCTCAATTACAACAATATATTCCGCATCTCTTTACAATATGAATATTACATACTTTTGGTCCTTAGAAGAAACTACAGGTTTCACACAGAAATATTAGGATCCGTCACTTTCACAAAAATAAACTTCCTGAAACAAAAACAAACACAAATAAATTCAAACAAGCTCGACATCTCTAAGAGAAAAACAAAACTGTACAATTTTTTTAAAGGGGTGTTTAGACAAATTACTAGTAGCACTTTAAATATATACAGAATTGTCATCAGTCCAATAGTTTTAGACGCTTAGGAAGAGTTCATTAACGGTCTAGAATACACACCTTGATAATATGAGGTGTCGCTGGAAATTGGTGAAGATTCTAAACCAGTTTTGTTCGTTACAGAGCTCATAGCTAAACTGCCGGCCATTGGGGACCCATAGCCAGAATAATGCATCACCTGTTCGTATGCTTTCAAGTCCATTTTATGGTGATGGTGATTGTGGTGATGGTGATGATGGTGCTGCTGCTCAGAGGACATTAAGTTATTAATAGAGAAGGGGTGATTAAACGAATAATGATGTTCTGGTTTTAGATGGGATTGGGCTTCATGGGACAAGACTGAATGGTGTTGGGAGAGCAAATGCTGGGCTTGGGAATTTGGAGAATGTGTGTGGTCTGGGCTTAAGCCTTGGTTTGACTTCATATCTACAAGAGACCTTTTCTGTTCTTGGCATGGAGATGAGCTTGAATGAGGAGATTCGTTGCCCCCCGAACTATCTGAGCTGTTAGTGGCAGCTGACCCAACACTCGATGCTCCCTCTGACAACTTTTTCCCACCACCTTCTCTGGGAGTATGTTTCTTGTCACACTTGAAGCGCTTTTGTCTCCTCAGATAGCAACCATTCTCAAACATGTTCCCTGAATCTGGGTGTAGAGTCCAAAAGGAGCCTTTTCCAGGTTTGTCTGGAGACCTGGGCACCTTAAGGAAACAGTCATTAAATGACAGTGAATGGCGGATGGAATTCTGCCAGCGCTGTTGATTTTGACGGTAAAAGGGGAAGAGGTCCATTATCCACTGGTAGATCTCGCTGAGGGTGAGCATCTTGTTGGGTGACTGCTGTATAGCCATGGTGATGAGCGAGATATAAGAGTAAGGTGGCTTGGCATGGGTGTAACTTCTCCGGTACGT
Organism: Bombina bombina; assembly: GCF_027579735.1. NCBI lineage: Eukaryota > Metazoa > Chordata > Amphibia > Anura > Bombinatoridae > Bombina > Bombina bombina. The sequence goes on from NC_069502.1 coordinate 978,150,100, forward strand.
TTTAGGGTCTCTAGACCTATTAATATTGGATTGTCCATAAATAGGGCTCATTGAGTTTATGTTGGTGTATGGTGCCAAAGCGTTCATAGAAGTTGCCTGGGCGCTCATGGGGCTCATGCTAGGGCTTAAGTGGGTAGCCATGCTCGCCACCCCTGTACCCATACCCGTCATAGCCCCAGTGCTAGGAGACATGCCAGCCAGAGATGGGCTCATTCCAGTGTTGACATAGGACATATTCATAGAACCAGCTGTCATATTGGCAGTGGTACTCATGGCAGACATACTCATGTAAGTGTTCATTGTGTTCATACTAAGCCCAGCATTCATGTTGCTCACAGTGGTATAACCCTGCAAAAGAAAATGAAAATAATCAATTACCAGTTTAAATTAAGTAAAGGTACGTACAACATTCAATAAAATCTATAAAATATTTTAGCTTCCTTTACTAAACTAAGGTGTAAAAATGTATTATTTGAACAAAAAATATTCAAAACGCACGAGAAAAAGAAAATAGATACTAAATCCACCCAAATATTTTATTGGATAAAATGGCTTATCAACAATTCCCAACAGACTCATTGTTTTTAATTTAATTTTAAATAATTATTATATTTCCATGTATTTCTGTTCCACGAAGGTTAAAGTTTAACATTATTAATACAGTGAAAGAAACTCCACCTACTAAATACATGCCAGGCAAAAGGATCATCCACTATATTCAGAGGAAAGAATTCGGATAAATATTGACTTTTTTTTTTTTTTATTCTCCGTCACTTTTATTATTGTTGATTTAATATAAAAAAAAAAAAAAAAAATCTAAAAAACCCACAATTTGTTTCGAAATTAAAATAATTACATAAAAATCACACCCCAATATTCTTTTTTAAGACCCCCACATGCACACACAAAAGATAAATATTAGATAATCTACAAGAACACACCATTTCTCTGATCAGATGAAAATGTCACCTGTGAGCAAAAACTGATCCTTCTGTAAGTTTGATTAGGTGTTATATTTACAAGAAGAAACTTTTTTTTTTCTCTCCCTCTCTCTCTCTCCCCCCAATCTTCCTCCCCCCCACCCCAAGCCAAACATAACTTTGTTGGGATAGTATGTGGCTCAGTCATAGAGAAGGATTTGGAGGCGCCACAAGTCAATATTTGATCACAAAGTTAATATTATCCCAAGGCTAACAGTGTCCTATAAAGAGACAGAATCAGAGAAAAGATGACATACAGTAGAAGAAGGTTGGTTTTACCTCTGGTTCCGCATAGTAGCTGCTCCAGTCTGAGTGTTCGTGTCCTTCCATTTTCACAGCTCCTAGCATACTGGAAGCAGACTGTATGGCAGTTTAAAATTTAACAGCTACAACAACTACGACAGCGATAGCAACACACAAAAAGAGAGAGAGAGGGAGAGAGAGAGGAACCCTCCCTCTCCAGCACTCCCTCTCTGATCAAGGAGGGGGAAGAGAGTTGTGCAGGTTGCTCTGCTGTTCAGCTCCTCAGCACAGGCTGCTTGGGTGCTGCAGTGAGTGGGCTGGAGTTTGTGAATGAGACAGAACAGACTGAAGAAGTGAGAGGTGCTGTGAAACCTTGAAGCTGATGATAATGATGATGATGATAAAAAAGTGTTGCAGTGACGTTGGTGGTGGGTGATATAGCATCCAGCTTCAGACGAGCCTCCAATCCCCAAGTACTCGCCAGCCCATTTGAATAATCAGCTCACACCTAGGCGTCTTGGCCCCCTATTGTACACCTGCCTTGCACTCAAAAGAAAGCCAATTTGAATAGATTCATTAAGCTTTAATCTGATTGTTCAACCTAAAGGGGAGGGAGGTGAACTCTAAACCCAGGGAAAAAAAAAAATAAAACTGCTTTTATTGCCCCTTTTTTTAATTGTATCTGGGCTTTTTATTATTCTTTTGCTTCAAGACAGATACAATGAAGCTGTGTGGTATGAAATAAATGATACAAGTTTGTATCTATCTCTCTTCTTACCATTACACATTTTCCTGTGGATTTGAGTAACATTTTAAAGTATTTATAATATGTATATCAGCGAGTGCACAGAATCAAACATATATCACACGTTTCGTTTTCAGTTATATACATTTATTTTGTATTTTTTTTCTGTAGAAATGAACCAAATAGCAGAAAACACGATTAGTTACAGAGACATTCTGAAATATATGTTACATAAAGCAATAACTGAGAAAATAAAAAACCCACACCCACATTTAATATAAATATATATATATATATATATATATATATATATATATATATATATATATACTTTTTAAACCCACACCCACATGATATATATATATATATAAAAAAGAAATACTAAAAAAACGATAAACTTCCATTCAGGTCCAGGTTGCCAATATTTTCTCAGAATTTCAGCCAGGAAAAATGTCACCTTCAGCTATTAAGTCAAGAAAGCAATAAACATACCTGTGATACAATAAGAAATTACTGATATTATTATCAGTTAAAAGAAAAATCCATTTAGATCATGCGATACAAATACAAAAAATATCCATATCGAATCTATAACATGTAAAATAAAAATAATAATAAATAAAAAAATAAGGAATATTTGGATCTATAAATAAAAAGCTAGCGGACTTGCAGTTACAGGTCCATCTGCTCAGAGTGCGGTTCCTCTGCTTGTTCTTACAGCTCTACACAGATCAACAGAGCTGCAACATATATTTATTCTGGAGGACACGTTTGCTGTTTGAGATATTAAACAAAGTAAAGTTTATTTAACGTGTTTGATCATCACAGATTTAGCAGATCGTCTCAGCGATGGTCAATAAATTGGGCCTTAGGAAAACAAGGAAATTCTAAAGTGGAAAGAGGCTTACTGTTTCGTTTGCTCAATCATAGAACATGCACAGTCCTTGCAGTCAGCTGATCTTAAATATATAGAAATTATCTGTATGCATATATACACTTGCACACACTGTACACACACACACAGACAGTATACAAATACACAGAGGCTGTATACAAATATACACAGTACGCTCACACACACAAACGCGCATAGGCAGTATACAAATTAACACACAGATTGTATACAAATAAACACAGACAGTACACTCACACACACACATAGACATTATACAAATACACACACAGATTGTATACAAATAAACACAGCCAGTATACTCTCACACACACATAGACAGTATACAAATTAACACACAGATTGTATACAAATAAACACAGACAGTACACTCACACACACACATAGACAGTATACAAATACACACACAGATTGTATACAAATACACACAGCCAGTATACTCTCACACACACATAGACAGTATACAAATTAACACACAGATTGTATACAAATAAGCACAGACAGTACACTCTCACACACACACAGACATTATACAAATACACACACATATTGTATACAAATAAACACAGACAGTACACACACACACACATAGACAGTATACAAATACACACACAGATTGTATACAAATAAACACAGACAGTACACTCACACACACACATAGACAGTATACACATACACACACATATTGTATACAAATAAACACAGACAGTACACACACACACACACACACACATAGACAGTATACAAATACACACACAGATTGTATACAAATAAACACAGACAGTACACTCACACACACACATAGACAGTATACAAATACACACACATTGTATACAAATACACACAGACAGTACACTCATACACACACACACACACACACACAAATAGACAGTATACAAATACACACACATTGTATACAAATACACACAGACAGTACACTCACACACACACAGTATACAAATACACACACAGATTGTATACAAATACACACATACAGTATACTCACACACACATAGGCAGTATACAAATACACACACAGATTGTATACACATAAACACGGAAATTGCACTAACACACACATAGACAGTATACAAATACACACAGATTATATACAAATACACACAGACAGTACACTCATACACACACATACATAGTCAGTATACAAATACATACACAAACTGTATACAAATACATACAGAAAGTACACAAACATTCACACAAACATACACACACAGGCAGTATACAAATGCACACAGAGACTGTATACAAATAGACACACAGACTGTATACAAATAGACACACAGACTGTATACAAATACACACGCTCACATACAGACACACACACACATACACAGACAGTACACACATGAACACATACACTCACACACACACATATACACACACAGGCAGTATACAAATACACACAGACACTGTATACAAATAGACACACAGACTGTATACAAATACACACGCTCACATACAGACATACACAGACAGTACACACATGCACACATACACTCACACATATACACACACACACAGGCAGTATACAAATACACAAATAGACTGTATACATACAAATAGACACAAAAACTGCATACAAATACACACGCACACATAAAGACATACACACACAGTACACACATGAACACATACACTCACATACATACTCACACACACAGACAGTGTACAAATACACACACAGGATGTATACAAATACATGCACCGACTATACAAATACACACAGAAAGTACACACACACACAGGCAATATACAAATGCACACAGAGACTGTATACAAATAGACACATAGACTGTATACAAATACACACGCACACATACAGACACACACATGCACACAGACAGTCAGAATACACACACATACTGCATACAAATGCACACATAGACTGTATAGACACACACATACACTCACACATACACACACAGACAGTATAAAAACACACACACAGACCATATACAAATACACATAAACCCACACATACACACTCACTAACTCTCACACACACACAGAATACAAATACACACACAAACTGTCTACAAATAGACTCTGACAGTACACACACGCACACATACACTGACACACACATACAAAGTATTCAAATACACACACAGACTGTATACAAATACACAGATAAAGTACACACACATATACAAGATACATACATACATACATACTTTATACAAACACACAGTAGACACAGACATACAAACACAAATACATATTATATATGTACACACTGTACAAACACGCAATGTACACACACATTGCACACACACATACACACACAATACATACATACACCGTAAAACGCACACACACATATACAGTATATTCACAACTTACATACATAAACACACACACTGCACAATACATAGTCATGTAAGTTTTAACAATAAAATCTGATACCAAATCTGAATATGTACTTTTTTTTCTCTCCAGATACATTTATCCTTCAGTCATATTTTCTGTTTTCAAACAAGAACTGATAGTCGACAGCATTTAATTTTCTTTAAAAAAAAAAATGGTTGTAATCTAAAACAATATTTTCTTCAAGGTTTGCCTATAAACAGGTTGCTGTTTTTGTGAAGTTTATGTAACAGAGATACCTGTTATATTAATTTTAACAATTTCACAGACAAAAGACAGCATTTACTTCCAGTTTCAAGTATAGAGAAAACGTTTAAAAAGCTTAGTAAATAGTGTAGTAACTGTGATTGTGGTGCGGCCAGTGCACACTTCACTAGCATAAGAATTAGTTGTTTTCAAATACAGTGGCAGGGCTCCCCCTCTTGCTGATTCATTGAATCGGTGCAAAGAATAGAACAATTATCAGTCCCCATTTTCTATTACGATTTAAAGATCTATTTTATAAATGGGTTACTAAGGAGAAGGGTGAATGGAAAACCTCAAATGTTGTTAAAACTATATATAATATATATATATATATATATATATATATATATATATATATATATATTATATATATATATATATATATATATATATATATATATATATAATCCAAAGCTTGATCGACTTGTAAAGAGACATCTGATTGATCAGAAAAAGTATCTTAGTTTTTAACCATCTTTGCCAGAACTTGAACTCAAATAATAAAAATTCAGCAAAAATATTTCTTTCCAACACTCTACTTTATGACGTAGTACTTGTAACTAAAACAATCGCAGGGGAAGTGTGTTATACAAACACTGTGCCCTAATATGAATCTATTTTTTTTTTTTTTCATTGGTACAACTAAATACACAATTCTCATAAAGTTAAACTTTATTGATCTAAATATAATGTATTTTGCTTTCTGTATAACAGTCTTATCAAATTGCTGTATAAAGAAACACTGTTATGTTACTCTAGCATACAGACCAATATTAGGGACTATAATGTATGCAAAGCTCTCCTGTCATATTGCTACTGATCATGTCTATTTTAACTGTTTAAATGCTTGAAATATATATAAAAAAGTCATTTTAAACCTTTATATCTGAAGAACCACTTCCATTTAAAAAATAAATAAATAAAAACGACCCACCAGGCAACAATAAACATCTCCATGCCAAACATAAAATTGGTGCAGCATTTTATTTTTTTATTCATTTTATTTTTTTTGTGGTCGGTTGGTTTAAAAGGTACCCCAAAACCTGTCAATAAAGCATTTCACACATTAGCAGAAAAGTTTCAGGACAGCTTTCCAGGTTCACCCATAGTAGCCATGAATAGAAAATAAAGCAAGCACTCTCTGAACTTCACAGTAACATGAACATAAAAATCACATGTATAATTACACTATAAAATGGCTATTTTGGAGCAGTAACAGCCCCTTTCTCAGATAAATTTTAGTAAAACACCAGTAATTGATAAAGTGAGCAGTTCAAAAGCTTAGCCAATCAAAATATGAAGTACTACATTTGCAAACATTAGAAAATGAAAATTGTATCAACACTATTGAAAAAAGAAAACATATTGAACATAACCTACATCAGTCAATTTAGGGAATTTCACATTTGTGACGTTAATAAATGTTCAAATTATGAAACTGCAAATTCTCACGGTGCTGGTAAGGCATTCATTTGTATATATCTGTACATTGGAACTATTTAGGTTTGAGAATACATATACAGTATATGATTTGCAGATTATAAATTCAGCCATGGTTTCAACTAGGGCTCCTGCCGATGCTGACCTATAAGGGTAAAAAAAAATACATTTGTTTGGACAAGGCTCTGAAAACCAGTGTGATTTAAGGCTAATACATTTGAAATCACATTTTTTATTTGAAAATAAAATAATGGTGACTATGGATGGGGCAGCATTTATAAATATAGTTACTTACTTTCATGGTAATATTTCAGAGCTAAGTTAACAATGTGTTTATGTATCTACTCAAATGCACAAAACTCAGGAAACTCTAAACTTCAAATTTGCTCCCACTGTGTTGTTTAATTAATGGAATCATATATTTCAGCCATTCAAGAAAAGAAAAAGAAATATAAAAAAGACCAATTTAAACTTAAAGGGACACTGAACCCATTTTTTTTTTTCTTTCGTGATTCAGATAGAGCATGCATTTTTAAGCAACTTTCTAATTTACTCCTATTATCAATTTTTTCTTCTTTCTCTTGTTAACTTTATTTGAAAAGAAGGCATCTAAGCTTTTTTTTTTTTGTTCAGAACTCTGGAAAGCACTTTTTTATTGGTGGATGAATTTATCCACCAATCAGCAAGGACAACCCCGGTTGTTCACCAAAAATGGTCCGGCATCTAAACTTACATTCTTGCTTTTTCAAATAAAGATACAAAGAGAATGAAGAAACATTGCTAATAAGAGTAAATTAGAAAGTTGCTTAAAATTTCATGCTCTATCTGAATCATGAAAGAAAAAAATTGGGCTCAGTGTCCCTTTAAGGGGTCTTAAATTCAATATATATATGTATGTGTAGGCACGTTTCAACCCTTAAAGGAACATTCTACTTCAGAAGTTTTATTGTTTAAAAAGATAGATAATCCTTTATTACCTATTACCCAGTTTTGCATAACCAACACGGTTATATTAAAGGGACACTCAAGTCAAAATTAAACTTTCATGATTCAGATAGAGCATGACATTTCTTTCATGTAATTGGCAAGAGTCCATGAGCTAGTGACATATGGGACACATAATCCACCAGGAGGGGCAAAGTTTCCCAAACCTCAAAATGCCTATAAATACACCCCTCACCACACCCACAATTCAGTTTTACAAACTTTGCCTCCTATGGAGGTGGTGAAGTAAGTTTGTGCTAAGATTTCTACGTTGATATGCGCTTCTCAGCATTGTTGAAGCCCGATTCCTCTCAGAGTACAGCGAATGTCAGAGGGACGTGAAGGGAGTATCACTTATTGAATACGATGATTTCCCTAACGGGGGTCTATTTCATGGGTTCTCTGTTATCGGTCGTAGAGATTCATCTCCTACCTCCCTTTTCAGATCGACGATATACTCTCAATTTACCATTACCTCTACAAATAACTGTTTTAGTACTGGTTTGGCTATCTGCTATATGTGGATGGGTGTCTTTTGGCAAGTATGTTTTTTATTACTTAAGACACCTCAGCTATGGTTTGGCACTTTATGCATTTATATAAAGTTGTAAATATATGAACTTCCGGTGGGAGGCTTAGCAAGATGGTCGCAAGTGGGAACTGCTCTGCTTGAGACCAAGTTATTTTTTCCTATTCTAGGATTAAATCTCCACCATCCTGCTAGCCCTTAACAGTTTTAGCTGTTCGGGGCATTTCTAAGGATCAAGCTTTACAACTCTTGGCCCCCGGAACAAAGGAAAGTTACAGAAGAGGAGAGAGCTGTGATACGTATGGGTACACAGCACAGCTGGGGATAAAGGAATAAACATGGAAATCTCCCCAGTCGCAACAGACTCTCAAAATAAAGACATTTTAACTGCCATACAGGGCTTGCTTCTGCCAGAGTTAACCAAGCTGGAATCTACCATACAAATTCTACTGGCCCAAACCCAAGTCATGGATCTCTCACAGGCGAATCCAAAATGGCGCTGCCTCCCCAGCAAAACCCGTTTGCAATCATATCAACATGTCTCCTGAGGCACATCAGAGATGGCACAAGGAAGGATCGAAGGGACAGCCACTGATGTTGGAGGGCTCTGGTCCCATGTTCAGAAACAGCGAGGAAACAGGACCCCCGGCAGTTATTAAGGAGGGGGCAATGAAAACCGCAAGATCTGACCCCGAGCTGCAGCGCGACCCCGACAATCACTTTCCTCCTTACCAGCCATCTCAGGTCGCAACACACCGGGCTGTAGGCCGATCACAGGGAGAAGTGTCAATTAGAAAATTGCTGCTAGCAACGACTCAGCTACAGTTTGCAATTGAAAGGCAGCCGGTTGCAAACCTATCAGCTCAACATTCATTAATCACCTGGATCAGATTTAGATTAAATGGGGGCTCAGATCCACCGAAAGCCGGTGTGGGTTGATAACATACAGCGCCCTCAACCAACCAATTTAAATGTGAATCTTTATTTTGTTTTTTTTTATTTTCATGCCACCTGCTATTTCGCTTTGTACCCATTTGAACACTACCCTGGGAACATTAAGACATTACAGCTGGTCACATAGGTTGCGCTCCTGGACACATCAGCACATTATTTACTAGTAGACACCCCGACAATAAATATCTTAAAGATGGAGGCATCCTCTTGCTAGGGAGACAGCTGTCCCTCTGACCCGCGGGCTTTGCCCAGATCTCACTGCGCAATGGTCCCCCACTGAAACACTATATGGATCCCCTGCCTTGTCAAAGTGCGCAGATGTGTGTTTTCCCCAGCGCTCTCAGAGAATCCTGACAAGTGATCTGCCCTTCTCAAGCTATCGTGCAAAACAGATTACATGATTATCAGACCTACACGACGGAACTAAAGTTAGGACCAAAGAGGGGATAGGCTAAAAAAAGTGAAGACACTCCAGCGGGTTCTTTTGGTGCTGGGGCTTGCCATTTGAATAGTACGTGTGTTTAGCTGATAATTAAGATGGCACCCCGTCATTCCACATCATATGCTGGGACTTTATGCAGACTGCGATAACACTAAATCTACTTTACATTGCAGGGTAATGTAACAATCTGTTTCTTGCTGAAGTTTAGCTGCGGGTATAAATTCTTGCCATCATGGTTACCATAGTTTTTGTTGAACTCTGACAATATCCAATACCCGTTTTTAATCCACCATGCAACTTTCATATTGATTATTATTACATTGTGTACTGCAACTAGGCTTGCTGTTCTGTTATTCTTAGTTCACTCCAGCTCACCACATGTACAGCACTGCCTATTAGTAAGTGGAGATCTTTTTGTTCTATAGACAGCCCAGTACATTCAGCAGCCATGGGTATTGTCCCTATTTTCTCTAACTAGGTCGTGTTTTTTGTTTTGTATGTTTGTTCCCCGCAATTAATTAATGTTGAGACCCCGCTGTGTGTCAGGTATATAGGTTTAGAGCCTTACAAATACACGGATAGTGGGCCCACTGTCCCTTGATGCAACCCTATTAATATTAATATTACTGTTATACCCTATCAATTGCCAGGTTACTTCTCCTATTATTCTCATGTTTAGGTCTTTAAGGGGAGAATGATGCCGCAGTAAATCGCTATCTGGTATACCCACGCCACATGACTAATGCAATGTTAACATGCAATGAGTTCCGAAGTTAAAGCCCTACATACACACAGGTTTAGAACTTTACATCACTTAAAATAGTGAATATACTGTGTATTCAACTCACATTCCTGTCTAACATACTCCAATGATTGGAATGCATATGTTTGCCTACTAGGGGTAACTTGCTCGATAGTATACCCCAGCTGATATTTAGGTAACCACCCCCTAACACTACCCCAAGTGGAGGTATCTCATGCCCTCAATACAAATTAATACAAGCATGTAAACTCCACATTGATATGCAATAAACATATTCGCACACATCACTTATGTTTTTAATTTATTTATCTTGACACTGACTTGTTCAGCTTTTTCTCTCAAGAAGATGAGGATTTACTTACTTCTGGGCCCACCCAATTATGTTTAGTTTAGTTTTCCATAGGTAATGTTATATTTTCAGGTTAGGTTAGGTTAGGTTTGACTATGTTAGGTTTTAAAAATAAAACCCCCAACAGCATGGTACTGGTGAATATCCACGCTAGCGCACTCTCTAATTCATATCAGTCATGTGTAGATCCTAATACGATATGAACCCTGTATATTGTTATATCTGACGACTCTGCGTTGATATATGCTAATGCATCATGTAACCTTACCAATTTTATATTACTGTACCACACCCTGTGTGGTGTATTTTTGTCTTGTCTTCTCACCACTGTACTATTTGTACCATTTGTTGGTTATAAATAATTTTTTATGTTACATTTTCAGGTTAGGTTAGGTTAGGTTTGACTATGTTAGGTTTAAAAAAAATAATAAAACCCCCAACAGTATGGTACTGGTGAATATCCACGCTAGCGCCTCTCTAATTCATATCAGTCATGTGTAGATCCTAATACGTTATGAACCCTGTATATTGTTATATCTAACGACTCTGCATTGACATATGCTAATGTATCATGCAACCTTACCAATTTTATATTACTGTATCCCACCCTGCGTGGTGTATTTTTGTCTTGTCTTCTCACCACTGTACCATTTGTACCATTTGTTGGTTATAAATAAAATTTAAAAAAAAAAAAGTTGTAAATATATGTATCGTACTTATATTTGCCATGAGTCAGGTTCATGTATTTCCTTCTGCAGACTGTCAGTTTCATATTTGGGGAATATAAACATCTTTTAAATGAAATTTATTTCTTACCTGGGGTTTAGTCTTTTTTTCAATTGACTACTTCTTACAAATTGTGGGCGGTATTAGGCCCGCGGGTGCGACAAATGCTTAAACTTATTGCGTCATTTTGGCGCAAAGATTTTTTTGGCGTGAAAGAGTACGTCTATGACGCAAGTTCGTCATTTCCGGCGTCATACTTGACGCCGAGATCTTTCACACGGTTGCGTCATTAGTGACGCGAGTGTGTCATTTCCGGTTAACTTTTTGTTTATTTCAATACCCCATTGATGTTTGCCTCTTGAATTTTTCAATATCAAAGGGCTATGCTATTTGCATTTTTTCCCATTCCTGAAACTGTCATATAAGGAAATAGATAATTTTGCTTTATATGTTGTTTTTTCTCTTACATTTTGCAAGATGTCCCACTTATGATCCTGCCTCAGAAGCTTCTGCTGGAACATTACTGCCTGACATCGGTTCTACCAAAGCTAAGTCATTAGTTATAAAATTGTAGAAATTATATCGCCGAATGTCATTTGTAATAGTTGTTTTGTTAACTTTTACATGCAGATAATGTGTCCATCAGTAATAGTACATTGCCAGTTGCAGTTCCTTCAACTTCTAATGTGCATAATATACCTGTAAATGTTAATGATTTTATTTCTGATTCTATTCTGAAGGCTTCGTCTGCATTTTCACCTTCAAATAAATATAATAGGTCTTTTTAAAACTTCTCATTTAGTTGATGAAATTTCAAATGACCAACAATATGATAATTTATCCTCTTCTTGATAAGGACCTATCTGATTCAGTAGATTCTCCTCAGACATTGACACTGACAAATCTACTTATTTATTTTAAATTAAGTACATGCATTCTTTATTAAATGAAGTGTTAATTACTTTGGATATTGAGGTAACCAGTCCTCTTGACGTTCAGTCTAATAAACGTTTTATTGCTGTTTTTAAACCTCCTGTGGTTTCTCCTGAGGTTTTTCCTATTCCTGAGGCTATTTCTGATATGATTTCTAGGAATGGAATAAGACAGGTACTTCTTTTTATTCCTTCTTCAAGGTTTAAAAATTGTATCCTTTGCCAGCAAAATCTATAGAGTTTTGGGAAAAGATCCCCAAAGTTGATGGGGCTATTTCTACTCTTGCTAAACGTACCACTATTCCTATGGAAGATAGTACTTCTTTAAGGATCCTTTAGATAAGAAGCTTGAATCTTATCTAAGGAAGGCCTATTTATATTCAGGTCATCTTCTCAGACCTGCAATTTCTTGGCTGATGTTGCGGTGGCATTAACTTTCTGGTTGGAGAATTTAGCGCAACATAATTGGATTCTGACATATCTAGCATTATTCGCTTACTGCAACATGCTAATCATTTTATTTGTGATGTTAGATCCATGTCTTTAGCTATATTAGCTAGAAGAGCTTTGTGGCTTAAATCTTGGAATGCTGATATGACATCTAAATCTAGATTACTATCTCTTTTTTTTCCAAGGGTAATAATTTATTTCAACTGTTACAGGGGGAAAGGGAGTTTTTTCTGCCTCATGATAAAAAAACCTAAGGGTAAATCTAAGGCTTCTAACCGTTTTCGTTCCTTTCATCTATTCTGATGAAAGATTCCTTGGGGGGAGGATTGAGTTTTTTATTCCTTATTCTAGGAATAAAAACTCAATCCTCCCCCCAAGGAATCTGCTTCCAATTAGAAGCCTTCCTCAAATTGGAATAAATCCAAGCCTTTTAGGAAACCAAAGTCAGCCCCTAAGTCTGCATGAAGGTTGTGGTCCTCATTCCAGCTCAGCTGGTAGGGGCAGATTAAGGTTTTTCAAGGATATTTGGATAAATTCTGTTCAAAATCAATGGATTCAGAGCATTGTCTCTCTAGGCTTTCGAATAGGATTCAGAGTAAGACCTCCTGTGGGAAGATTTTTTCTCTCACGTATCCCAGTAAATCCAGTAAAAGCTCAGCTTTCCTGAAGTATGTTTCAGACCTGGAGTCTTCAGGGGTAATCATGCCAGTTCCTCTTCTGGAACAAGGTTTGGGGTTTTATTCAAATCTTTTCATTGTCCTAAAGAAGAAAATTATTCAGTCCAGTTTGGATCAGAACATTTTGAATCGTTATGTAAGAGTACCAACTTTCAAGATGGTGACTATAAGGACTATTCTGCCTTTTGTTCAGCGAAGGACATTATATGTCCACAATAGACTTGCAGGATGCATACCTTCATATTTCGATTCATCCAGATCATTATCAGTTTCTGGGATTCTCTTTTCTAGACAAGCATTACCAATTTGTTGCTCTTCCATTTGGCCTAGCAACAGCTCCAAGAATCTTTTCAAAGGTTATGGGGTCCCTACTCTCTGTAAACAGAGAACAGGGTATTGCGGTGTTTCCTTATTTGGACGTATCTTTGGTACTAGCTCAGTCTTTGACATACTGCAGAATCTCACACAAATCAACTAGTGTTGTTTCTTCGGAGAAACATTGCGTTGGAGGATCAATTTAACCAATAAGTTTCTTTATTCCTCAGACAAGGGTCACCTTTTTAGGTTTCCAGATAGATTCAGTGTCCATGACTCTTTCTCTGCAGACAAGAGACGTTAAAATTGGTCGCAGCATGCCGGCAACCTTCAGGTCTCAGTCATTCCCTTCAGTGGCTATGTGCATGGAAGTTTTAGGTCTCATGACTGGGCTAGCAAGCGGACACGATCCCCTTTGCTCGTTTTCACATGAGACCTCTACAGCTTTGCTTGCTGAATCAATGGTGCAGGGATTATACAAAGATATCACAATTAATATCCTTGAATCCCAATGTACGACACTCTCTGACATTGGTGGTTAGTCACCACTTGTTTGGTTCAATGAGGCTTTCTTTTGTCGGCCCAACCTGGACTGTGATCACAACAGATGCGAGTCTTTCAGGTTGGGGAGCTGTTTGGGGGTCTCTGACAGCACAAGGGGTTTGGAAATCTCAAGAGGATATCACAACTGTGGCTTATGTCAATCATCAGGGTGGGACTCACAGTCCCCAAGCTATGAAAGAAGTATCTCGGATACTTGCTTGGGCGGAATCCAGCTCCTGTCTAATCTCTGCGGTGCATATCCCAGGTGTAGACAATTGGGAGGCGGATTATCTCAGCCGCCAGACTTTACATTCAGGGGAGTTGTCTCTACATCCAGATGTGTTTTCTCAGATTGTTCAGATGTGGGGGCTTCCAGAGATAGATCTCATGGCCTCTCATCTAAACAAGAAACTTCCCAGATACCTGTCCAGGTTCAGGGATGTTCAGGCGGAAGCAGTGGATGCGCTGACACTTCCTTGGTGTTATCAACCTGCTTACATCTTCCCGCCTCTAGTTCTCCTTCCAAGAGTGATTTCCAAAATCATCATGGAACAGTCTTTTGTGTTGCTGGTGGCTCCAGCATGGCCACACAGGTTTTGGTATGCGGATCTGGTTCGGTTGTCCAGTTGCCCGCCTTGGCCACTTCCGTTACGGCCGGACCTACTATCTCAAGGTCCGTTTTTCCATCAGGTTCTCAAATCCTTAAATTTGAAGGTATGGAAATTGAACGCTTAGTTCTAAGTCAGAGAGGTTTCTCTGATTCAGTGATCAATACTATGTTACAAGCTCGTAAATCTGTCTCTAGAAAGATTTATTATAGAGTTTGGAAGACTTACATTTCATGGTGTTCGTCTCATAGTTTCTCCTGGCATTCTTTTAGAATTCCTAGAATTTTGCAGTTTCTTCAGGATGGTTTGGATAAAGGTTTGTCTGCAAGTTCCTTGAAAGGACAAATCTCCGCTCTTTCTGTTTTATTTTTCAGAAAAATTGCTATACTTCCTGATATACACTGTTTTGTACAGGCTTTAGTTCATATTAAGCCTGTCATTAAGTCAATTTCTCCTCCTTGGAGTCTTAATTTGGTTCTGAGGGCTTTACAGGCTCCTCCATTTGAACCTATGCATTCTTTGGACATTATCTACTTTCTTGGAAAGTGTTGTTCCTTTTGGCTATCTCTTCTGTTAGAAGAGTTTCTGAGCTATCTGCTCTTTCTTGTGAGTCTCCTTTTCTGATTTTTCATCAGGATAAGGCAGTTTTGCGGACTTCTTTTCAATTTTTACCTAAGGTTGTGAATTCTAACAAAATTAGTAGAGAAATTGTTGTCCCTTCTTTATGTCCTAATCCTAAGAATTCTTTGGAGAGATCCTTACATTCTTTGGATGTGGTAAGAGCTTTGAAATATGATGTGGAAGCTACTAAAATTTTCAGGAAGACTTCTAGTCTATTTGTTTTATTTTCTGGTCCTAGGAAAGGTCAGAAAGCTTCTGCTGTTTCCTTAGCTTCTTGGTTGAAACTTTTGATTCATCAAGCTTATTTGGAGTCGGGTCAAACCCCGCCTCAGAGAATTACAGCTCATTCTACTAGATCAGTCTCTACTTCATGGGCTTTTAGGAATGAAGCTTCAGTTGATCAGATTTGCAAAGCAGCCACTTGGTCCTCTTTGCATACATTTTCTAAATTCTACCATTTTGATGTATTTGCTTCTTCGGAAGCAGTTTTTGGTAGAAAAGTTCTTCAGGCAGCTGTTTCATTTTGATTCTTCTGCTTTTTGATTTAAGTTTTTTTCTTTCAAAGTGAAAATAAACGTATTTTTGGGTTGTGGATTATTTTCTCAGTGGAATATGGCTGTTTTTGTTTTAGTCCCTCCCTCTCTAGTGACTCTTGAGTGGAAGACTCCACATCTTGGGTATTGATATCCCATATGTCACTAGCTCATGGACTCTTGCCAATTGCATGAAAGAAAACATAATTTATGTAAGAATTTACCTGATAAATTAATTTCTTTCATATTGGCAAGAGTCCATGAGGCCCACCCTTTTTGTGGTGGTTATGATTTTTTGTATAAAGCACATTATTCCAATTCCTTATTTTATATGCTTTCGCACTTTTTTCTTATCACCCCACTTCTTGGCTATTCGTTAAACTGAATTGTGGGTGTGGTGAGGGGTGTATTTATAGGCATTTTGAGGTTTGGGAAACTTTGCCCCTCCTGGTAGGAATGTATATCCCATACGTCACTAGCTCATGGACTCTTGCTAATATGAAAGAATGAATTATCAGGTAAGTTCTTACATAAATTATTTTTTAAACAACTTTCCAATTAATTTCAAAATCAAACAACTTTATTACTGTGCACATTTTGTTAATGGAAGTACATTGGAAAGTTGTTTAAAATGGCATGCTCTATCTGAATAATGAAAGTTTAATTTTGATTGAGTGCCCCTTTAACAAAATGGGCACAGTCTTTTTAGTATTAAACTGTTTTGAGTCATCAGCTCCTACTGAGCATGTAAACGAATTCACACAGTATACATATCATTTGTGATTGGCTAATGGCTGTCACATGATACAGGGTGAGTGGAAATAGACGTAACTGAAAATTGTCCAAAACAATCTACTTCTTATTTGAAGTTCTGACTGTCTTTTTATAACACACTTGTTGATTATGCAAATCTACTATATTTACTGCTCATTTAATATACTTTTTACCTCTGTGATTACCTTGTATCTAAGCCTCTGCAGACTTCCCCCTTATTTATTTTTTTGGACAGACTTACATTTTAACCAATCAGAGCTGATTCGTAAATAACTCAATAGTAGTGTGCATAATGTTATCAATATAGCACACATGAGCTAGCTGTGAAAAACTGTAAAAATGCACTGCGATAAGAGGCAACCTTCAATGCTTAGAAATTAGCATATGAGCCTACCTAGGTTTAGCTTTCAACAAAGAATACCAAGAGAACAAATACAATTTGATGGTAAAAGTAAATTGGAAAGCTGTTTAAAATGGCATGCTCTATCTATCTAAATAATGAATGTTTATTTTTTACAAGACTGTCCCTTTAAGCACTGTATTGTAAAAGATTTACACAACTATACAGCATCATGATGAATTGTTGTGTGTAGGAATGCTTTTACAACATTATTACACACATTAATGCCAACTAGTGCTCACACACTTGCATGCTTCTGACCCTACTTCAGTATGCCCTTATGGAAAACTGCCAAGGAGACCTAGAGAAAGAGGTAAGCTTAATAACAAAAATAAATTTAAATTTATTTTTAAATAGTACAGGGAGAATTCCTTTCTTTTTAATGAGGAATCACATTCCTTCTAATTTTCAGGAGATCCCCACATTACTAGTGATCACCTGCAATAGTTATGTGCCCATGCAGTGTCTAATGAGTGGGCACTTTTCAACTCCTTATTCCCCCCAAAACACAGAGGGGGTAGGGGACCCTAGTATGGAAAGATGGAAGCCCCTCATTCCGATGTGGCTTCTTATGCCCCTGACATTACTAGGTGATTTTACAAATTGGAAACAGGGGCACTACTTAGTAACATAACAGGATTAAGATATAATTTTAGAAATTACAGGTGGATAATTATGTCTCCTCCTGGTGCTACCCACTCCACATACATTTTAACATATACAGGGAGTGCAGAATTATTAGGCAAGTTGTATTTTTGAGGATTAATTTTATTATTGAACAACAACCATGTTCTCAATGAACCCAAAAAACTCATTAATATCAAAGCTGAATAGTTTTGGAAGTAGTTTTTAGTTTGTTTTTAGTTATAGCTATTTTAGGGGGATATCTGTGTGTGCAGGTGACTATTACTGTGCATAATTATTAGGCAACTTAACAAAAAACAAATATATACCCATTTCAATTATTTATTTTTACCAGTGAAACCAATAT
>NC_069502.1:978171145-978253645 GCF_027579735.1 Bombina bombina
CCCACAAGCTCATCTTTGATGATACCAGCCCAAACCAGTACTCCACCTCCACCTTGCTGGCGTCTGAGTCGGACTGGAGCTCTCTGCCCTTTACCAATCCAGCCACAGGCCCATCCATCTGGCCCATCAAGACTCACTCTCATTTCATCAGTCCATAAAATCTTAGAAAAATCAGTCTTGAGATATTTCTTGGCCCAGTCTTGACGTTTCAGCTTGTGTGTCTTGTTCAGTGGTGGTCGTCTTTCAGCCTTTCTTACCTTGGCCATGTCTCTGAGTATTGCACACCTTGTGCTTTTGGGCACTCCAGTGATGTTGCAGCTCTGAAATATGGCCAAACTGGTGGCAAGTGGCATCTTGGCAGCTGCACGCTTGACTTTTCTCAGTTCATGGGCAGTTATTTTGCGCCTTGGTTTTTCCACACGCTTCTTGCGACCCTGTTGACTATTTTGAATGAAATGCTTGATTGTTCGATGATCACGCTTCAGAAGCTTTGCAATTTTAAGAGTGCTGCATCCCTCTGCAAGATATCTCACTATTTTTGACTTTTCTGAGCCTGTCAAGTCCTTCATTTGACCCATTTTGCCAAAGGAAAGGAAGTTGCCTAATAATTATGCACACCTGATATAGGGTGTTGATGTCATTAGACCACACCCCTTCTCATTACAGAGATGCACATCACCTAATATGCTTAATTGGTAGTAGGCTTTCGAGCCTATACAGCTTGGAGTAAGACAACATGCATAAAGAGGCTGATGTGGTCAAAATACTCATTTGCCTAATAATTCTGCACTCCCTGTATAGTAGGGAGCTAAGGGGGTGCAGCTTTTCCTATAACTTTAGTTTATTTCTATAGATTAAAAATCTTCTATTTATAGTGGAATAGAAAGTGAAGATAGTGGAACAGAAAAAAAACTGTTCTCAAAAAGAGCTGAAAACTTCTCACCTCCAAGTGGCAAAAAGGCCTTGTTTAGGAGGACCCCTATTCCAGGTCTCAGAGAAGTGCAAGCAGAGCTGATGTCAAAAAACTGCCGGAGATTTACTACATTTTAGTAAAACACCAGTAAATGATAAAGTGAGCAATTTAAAAGCTTAGCCAATCAAAATGTGAAGTACTACATTTGCAAACATTAGAAAATGAAAATTGTATCAACACTATTGAAAAAACAAAACATATTGAACATAACCTACATCAGTCAATTTAGGGAATGTCACATTTGTGACGTTAATAAATGTTCAAATTATGAAAACTGCAAATTCCCACGGTGCTGGTAATGCATTCATTTGTATATATCTATACATTGGAACTATTTAGGTTTGAGAATACTTATACAGTATATGATTTGCAGATTATAAATTCAGCCACTCCTGCCGATGCTGACCTATAAGAGTAAAAAAAAATACATTTGTTTGGACAAGGCTCTGAAAACCAGTGTGATTTAAGGCTAATACTTTTGAAATCACATTTTTGCTTTGAAAATAAAATGATGGTGACTATGGATGGGGCAGCATTTATAAATATACTTACATTTCATGGTAATATTTCAGAGCTAAGTTAACAATATGTTTATGCATCTACTCAAATGCACAAAACTCAGGAAACTCTAAACTTCAAATTTGCTCCCACTGTGTTGTTTAATGGAATCATTTATTTCAGCCATTCAAGAAAACAAGGAAGAAAAGAAAAAAAAAGACCAATTTAAACGTAAAGGGACACTGAACCCAAACATTTTCTTTCCTGATTCAAATAAAGCATGCAATTTTAAGCAACTTTCTAATTTACTCCTATTATCAATTTTTCTTCGTTCTCTTGCTAACTTTATTTGAAAAGAAGGAATCAAAGCTTTTTTTTGGTTCAGAACTCTGGAAAGCACATTCCGATGTGGCTTCTTATGCCCCTGACATTACTAGGTGATTTTACAAATTGGAAACCGGGACATACTTAGTAACATAACAGGATTAAGATATAACTTTAGAAATTACAGGTGGATAATTATGTCTCCTCCTGGTGCTACCCACTCCTCATACATTTTAACATATATAGTAGGGAGCTAAGGGGGTGCAGCTATTCCTAAAACTTTAGTTTATTTCTATAGATTAAAAATCTTCTATTTATAGTGGAATAGAAAGTGAAGATAGTGGAACAGAAAAAAACTGTTCTCAAAAAGAGCTGAAAACTTCTCACCTCCAAGTGGCAAAAAGGCCTTGTTTAGGAGGACCCCTCTTCCAGGTCTCAGAGAAGTGCAAGCAGAGCTGATGTAAATAAACTGCCAGAGATGATAGAGAAAAATTCCCCCAAGATTCCCGGCCAATAGCTGAATACCTCGGCATCAGATGGGGATACCCCTCACGCACCACCAATACGTAAAAAAAAGTTAAACAGGACTTCTGTAGTCAAGGTGATGCGTTTCAGCCGTATACAGGCCTTTCTCAAACAAAAAAGACTGTACCAACTCTAAAAACGTTTTGAAAATTTAAATAAAACGGCGACCAATCAGAAAGCAGCCGCTCTTCTCTGATTGGTCGCTGCTTAGAAGAAACCGCGCTTCAAATCCTAACGGCTATAGGAAGTAGTTTTCAAACATCAACAACCTAAAGACCAGCGCCTACCGATACCATACCAAAAACTTTCTAGCACTACGCGGACCTGAATGGGAACTAAGAAACCAGATGCTAGATTCAAAATAACAGAGGTAGTAGGCGTGATTCTGATTGGTCGCCATAATGTACGTCTCAGTGGACCTGTTTCAGAACTACTCCCTATGGCTGTTAGGATTTGAGGCGTGGTTTCTTCAAAGCGGCGACCAATCAGAGAAGAAATAGCTGCTCCCTCTTAGCTCCCTTTCTTAGCTCCCTACTATATATTACTAGGTGATTGCAATAAAAATCCCCTACAAATGTATATATAGTGGTGAACAGTGGCTCTAATTGATCCCCTATCCCCTAAATACAACAACAGTGTACACACACAAAATCCTTCATTTGAAAGAGGGGATTATCCATTTTAAAAAATGAGGTGTCACACCCCTTTAAGTAGCAGACGATTACCATATAAATTGTAGTCACTTGTCTAAATGACTTTCTGGGCTTTATAAGGGGCACTAGCACCCAAAAATATGCACTACAATGGGGCAAGTAACTCTTCTTTTGAAATGCCTAGGTGGCTATTAGCTGATCACTATGGCAACAGTGAACACCTGATAGAACTATAGGCATTTAAAATAACATCAGGGTGGTAGAGTATCCCTTGTGTTGCCTCTTACAATACAAAAACAAACTTGAGTCGTCTTCATCTTTCAAATGAGTGGTCCTGTGTCTGTGCAGTTGCCTGTGATTGTCTGGCAATTTGTAAGGGGCCTTTATTAACTCCTAATCAAAAAAATAAATCATAAGACCTCTAATTTCAAAGAGTGAGGTCTCACTATTAAAATAAAGGTTTTCAAGTCTGTATAATTGTCAGTTAATTGTCACAGTAATAGTGATCACCTTGCTAGCCCATTTATTTTATTAGGTTGTTTGATGTAAAGGTTCATTGCTCTATATTTAGCTGAACTAATAAAAACAATATAAATAAGAATAAATAGGTAAACTGGATTAGTGTAAAACAAATTATATTTTGTGAAATACTATATAGGATGACATTTGGTACTTTTTTGGTTTCTACATAAATTGCGAGATGGTGCAAAGTGACAATAATATATTTTATCTAAATATTGTTGTTTTGGGAAGGTGTAAATGATGCTAAATGTGGGAAAAATAAAATGTGAAAAATTTAGGAAATAATGATCCCGAGCTGCAATTCACTATGCACACTATAGTACTGAATGGGTTAATAAAGTTGCTTGTTTGACAAATTTGCTTGCAATCAACAAATTAGTAGAGAAGCAATAATGATGCTAGTGCTAAATGTTTCTTTTACACTGTACTATTTTTAACACTTACAGGATTTGTAATTCATTTTAACCTGAAATCCATTCAGATTTTTTGTAATTAGTTCAACAAGCGTGAGACTAAACAAACACACAGTCATGTGAAAACATACACTGTGTACGTTATGGCCCATTTCCAGTCTTAGAAGACAAGTTGGGCATCTTCAAATCATGCAGCTTTTAGGAGCCTTTGTAACTTAATGTGCCATACATTATTATTATTTTTGTTATTATTATTTTTTTACACGTTTAGGTTCTTAAGATTTACAGTTGATTGCCAGGTGTTTTACTCCTACAGTTTTAGGATTAAATCAATGAATGACACAGATGTGTCGCTTGTAAAAAGCCTTTCTGAAATATTCTGTAAATAACAAATCATTTAGAGTATAAAAATGTTTATAACGTTGATATATAAAAGGCCAGTTTGACCGTCTCTATATACAAAACATAATATAATACAAATAACAACAATACAAATTACATATCACATTGATCAAAATCAATAACACTAAAATAAACAGTGTTAATATTAGTGTAACTGTACTTTTAAGCATATTTATTTTGTGTTTAATGCAACTTTTTTCTTCCCTATCTTTTTACGCGAGCTCTCAAGTCGGGCTAGCCTGACGAGCATAAATTGTGATTGAGCTTGGGCAAACACATTTACTTTCAACTTGTGATATGCGCCCTACTTCCGATATTGCTTGTGTACAATCAGTTAGTGCTCCACTTGTAATCTAGCCCATAATGGGGGGAACATAGTCAAATCTTCTCCATCATAATCCCCCTTAGCACATCCATAAACTTCTCCATCATATAATTTATTAATTGTTTTCTTTACTGAACAGAAGGAATACTCCACACAATTTATAGCAGATTTAAAATAAGACAAACTATAGAATGAGGAAATTAACTGGTACTGAGTCTCAATTGACAAAGATTTAATACGTCCACCCATTTGAGGTAGAAATACTTGATTTTTTTCCCCTGAATTTACCGAAAAATCAAATTGTTCTATCACTATCTGCGTATAGATTTTATTAACAATACTTGGGAAATTATTATTTAAATCTTAAAATTATGTTATGGCCTGCCAAAATAGCTGTATCGATCAAAGACTCATTCTCATTCCGCTCTGTTTTCTTATACAGAAAAAAAAAAAAAAAACTTTCTCTCTGTAGAAGAAATTATTAGTGAGAAATGTATTTAACCAAAAATTAACTCTATTCAGAATCTATAGACTTTAGGACAACTTCATCAACAAATAATTATATCAGCACATCCTCGGAGGTCCATTAAGATATTAAATCTGTAATAATATATGATCTGTAAATAAGTCTTATATGAGACTCCTTCCAAGACATTGAGCTGGTAGATTTCTCTACTAGCACTATACTCTGTTATTATTATTATTAGAAGTATTATTGGTTATTTGTATAGCACCGCAAAATTCCGTAGTGCTGGGTACATAGATAGGGGTATACAATGACAAAGATTTGTGATTAGATAAGATACATAAAACATAACAAACTGAACAAAACTAGTACAGAAGGAGGAGGGCTATGCTACGAAGAGCTTACAGTCTACAGGTTGAGGGTGCAGAGTCATAACGTTTGGGGTAGCTTGTCACATCGATTGTAGTTGTAGTTGCAGCAGTGAGTCAGAGCAGTTCAAGAATTACTTTGGGTAGGATTAAAAGTAGACGAGAGATGGTAAATCTCTCTGAATAGGTGGGTTTTCAAAGAGCATCTGAACCTGTACTAGGTTGGAGTCTGATGGAGTGGCGCATGAGAAGTCTTGGAAGCGGCAGGATTTAGTAAGAGCTTGAATATGTGGAGTGAATATGAGTTCATGGTCAAGTGTGACCGCAAGACAGATCTGGGGTGAGATGTTGAGAAAAGAGTCTCCAACTGTAAGAGAAATGTCAGGTGTTTAATGTCTCACAGAGGGGGAAATAAGAGGCAGCTCAGTTTTAGACAGATTGAGTTGGAGGTAGTGCAAGGACAGCCAAGAGGAAACTGCAGAGAGACAGTTGGTAAACTTGTTGAGTAAAGAGGGAGAGATACCAGGAAAGGAAAGATAGATTTGGGTATTATTAGCATATAAGTGGTACTGGAAGCCAAAGGAGGATATATACGTTTTCCAAGGGAAGATAGATAAAAAAAAGCAAGGGACCCAAGATAGAGCCTTGTGGTACTCTCACTGAGAGAGGCAAAGGATCAGAGGATAGGAAGCTGTAAACAAGTGGTTTGAGGGATAGGAAGCAAACCAAGAGAGGGCTGTTTTTTCGGATGCCAAAAGAATGTAGAATTTGCAAGAGGAGAGGATGGTAAACTGTGTTGAAAGCAACAGATAGATCCAGAATAATTAGTAAGAAATAGTGTCCCTTTGTTTTAGCTGATAGCAGATAATTTGTTACTTTAGTAAAGAGCAGTTTTGTTGTGTTATGGACAGAAGCCAGATTGTAGGCGATCAAGTAATGAGTTAGTTGAGAGAAATTGAGTTAGGCGGTTATAGACTAGATGTTCCAATAATTTGGAGGCAAAGGGAATTAAGGATTCTGGATGATAGTTAGAAGGGTTGGAAGGGTCAAGCAAGGATTGGTGTGATTGACGCATGCTTGAATGTACCAGGAAATGTGCCAGTGGTGAAAGACTGGTTAAAGAGATGAGATAGGGCACGGGTTAAAGAAGCAGAGAGAGGCAAGAAGTTGTGAAGTAATAGGGTCAAGTGGACAAGTTGTGAGATGAGCAGACGATAGGAGTAAAAAGACTTCCTACAGGAGAAAAGTAACATAGTTTTGTTGATAAGAGGCGTGGCTACAAGAGCTGGGATTGAGGGTAGTAATAATCTTAGCAGTGAGTTTAACAGTGGGTGTAGGTTCAGGCGTATGTAGAAGTGAGTTAAAGGTTGAAAACAGCTTTCTGTGGTTGTTTTTTATCCAGGCTGAGGGCAGAGTTTTATGATTTGAGGATAAATTTATAATGCAGGAAATCAGCAAGGGTGCATGAACATTTGATAAAAATAAATCATTAGAGAATTAATTAATTAGAGCTTGATAAAAGCCAACTTTAAGACTGAAACACATTGCTCTTTATACACAGTTAGGATATTGTAATGAGTGGTATTTTTGGAGGATGATATACCACTAGGTATAGATGATGGATTGATAACCTTGATAATACGTTAACCACTTCAGCCATACACATATGCCCACTAGTGCGGCACGCAAAAAGCAAGAAGGAACAGACAAAACAGGTTCGGTTAAGAATGCAAATGAAAAGAAGAAACAATTCCACAGCGCCTAAATAGACCACCTAAGCTCCTCCTGGTGGCAACATCTCTCAACCGGATCTCAAGGGGAACTTGGAAGGATGCAGTAATGAGGAGCGCTAAAAGAGCAGATGGCTAAAGTAGCTTAAAGGGGATATGTAAGGGTATGCAGAGGTAATAAGGTTGGTTCGGGTGTAGAGAATTAAAATTAAAATGGTGAAATGCTAATGTAAATAAAAATTATATGACATTTATTTGAACACGAAAAAGATACAAATAAGAATAGGAATCTAAATATCTAAAAAGCATAATGCTATCTAGTTCCAAAGTTGTGTACAGTGTATACAGTAGATATAACCAAGAATATATAATAAATGGTAAAGTGCAATAATAACAATGTGTTAAATTGACGTTATAACCAACGTCAGATCTGCCAAGTGATATACAATACAGATAATGTACAAAAAATTCACGCACACAAAAAAGGTAAATAATGTCCAGAATCCTTATCTTAATAATGAAGTATATTCAAAAACTGCAAATGCTACAAAAATGTTTCCAAGAAGAAAGACCTTTTTTAAGACTGGTAACGGCTAGAATTAGAGTACCTCCTTATAAAGGGAGTCTTAGCTAATGGCCTTCTTTGTGTTTGAGCGCCAAAGATTTTCGTCAAACCAGAAGTGTATTTTCGTCACTTCCGGTACCGGATGTTTACGATCATAGCGTCATTTCGGGTATATGTAACGTCCAGAACTATGAGAATTCTTACTTTCGCTTTGGCTTCTATTTAATATATAGCTGTTTTTGAGCTGATGTCAATCTGACCTCATAATGATATTATGTAAGAGTTCAAAAATAGCGTCTGGAGGATCCAGTGAAGAATGTATAAGCTTGCATAACATATATTATCTATGATTTTTAGAAACTTTTATAAAATTTAAAAGCATCTAATGGTCTCAGGTTCTCACTCGGATATAATTAAAATGGTTTTTTTTTGGCTTCATGTAAAAGTATTGTACCTTAACATAAAAGACAATATAAAATTAATGTAAAAAATGTGTTGAAAAATGGTGACTTGAGTACTATGTCTTACTACACAGAAAGATGGAAAGTTGTTAACATATGCATGCGATTACCTATCATGTAATATTGAACTGTACAAAGATCCACATGTGTTCTATTATTCACATGTGGAAATTATATTCCTTGGACGTATGTTTATCGGTCCAGAGAGGTTACATTCTTTAGGTGGTCATTCGTATCTTCGTCTCTATATAAACATTTATATTCCCATATACATTATACATGTTTTATGGTATATGCTTATACTGAGTATTTGTATTTTCCATAATGAATGGAGGAGTATATTTTCATGATGACTTTGTAGTTAGATAATCCATTGTTTGGCAGTCTATAATAAACTTTATAGTAAGTGGAAGATCTCTGTGTTACTGTTAAGCCCATTGGGGAAGGTACAATCCAAGTTAAAAATCCATTTTGATTCAGTTTTTAATAACTGTTTTTCAAAATCTCCCCCTCTCCAATTCTTTTTTGGTTTTCATATGCCCATGTATTTAATGTTCTTACTGCTGCTGTTGTGGACTTCTTTGAAGTGTCTATATAGGGGAATGTCCTCTTTCTTCCATTTTATTTGGAGCAGGTGTTCTCGTATTCGATCTTTTAGTTTCCTTGATGTTTGTCCTATATACTGAAGTCCGTATTCGCATTCAATCAGATAAATAACCCCCATGTCTTGGAACCGTATGTATTCCTTCATATAGAAGGATTCCTTACTTATCCATGATTGAAAGTGGTTTGATTTTTTGCCATGTTTACATGCCTTGCATAAGTGACATGGAAAGAAACCTTTAAGCTGTGTGCCCAGCACACTTTTTTGTGTGTTATGTTGTTTCATGGGTACACTTGGGGCGATGATACTTTTTAGGTTTTTAGTCTTCCTGTTAATTAATTTGAGAATATCGTTCAGATTATTGCTGATTATATTATCCTCTTTAAGAAAGTGCCAGTGTTTTTTTATGATCCTTTCTATAAGGAACCTGTTTTCACTTTATTCTGTTATGAAGGGCACTTCTATTTTCAGATTGTTCTTGTTGTCTTTGTCTTTATATTTGAGTAATGACTCCCTATCTATGCATTCAACTTCCTCTATTGCTTTGTTGATGATATCTTCTTCGTACCCCCTTTCTAGGAACCTTCCTTTGAGAATCTTTGATTGCTTCCTCCATTTTTCATTATCGGAGCAGTTTTTTCTGATCCTCATGAGTTGGCCTTTGGGGATATTGGCCTTCCATCTGTAGTGGTGGCAGCTGGTTTGGTGTATGTAATTACTGCAGTCCACTTCTTTAAAGTAAGTGGATGTGGTGACTTTGTGTAAGGATTCCAGGCCACCTTTTCACTCTCTCCTTGTTACTGAACATCCTACCTGTTCTTAAGTCGTCACCTGACTGCAAACAGGTGCTTAGTAATTAAACTTGAATGCAGCTAGCAGCAACACTGCAAACTCGCTCTTGAGATTACATTTAAGCCTAAATTTGGATTACAAACAAGACCTTCATCCTAACTGTGTTTCTCATCATACTGAACAGTGGATTACAATAACTGAGTACTTGCTTTTCCCTAAAGGAATTAAACCTTGTTTTCATCAAGTAACTTTCTCTTTCAATATGAGCTATTCACAACTCTCCCTAAAACCAACATTCAGATGTTGATCAGAGTCGCCACCACCTCAGGGAATTGAACTCTCTTCATTCAGTTCAAGATCAATTACTCAGAGTTGCTGTAGCCGTTAACGGGCACCGGAGCCTCAGGTAACAAGCCGCTGTCAATCATCCTCTGTTCCGCCTCCTCCATCGCATCAACGGATTTCCACAGCGCAAGCCGCTGTCAATCAGTACCTGCGTTCCTCCCTCTGCTGCATGTAACTTCGCTCTATAGCGGTCACGGACTCCAGCTGCTCTGTTGGAGAGACAGGTTCCCTGCATACCAGCGGTATTGATTGAGTCTCCTCTCCGCAACCACTGTGAGATAGCTGATTCCTCTGTGTGTTAACAGAATAACTCTCTGGCAGCATTTACATATCGATCCTGAGTATTGCACTCCGGGTTCCTATACTGAGAATTATTGCATCTTATTTGAATTGAACTGCCTTCCTTATATTACTCCGCTTGTGTCAAGATAAATACAGCTGACCTCTTTTCATTATTTGTTTACATTCTTAGAAGGAGACCTATATCCTACCTTCTATTCTTAAACAAGATTAAACCTATTTCACCTTTCATAAACAGTCTATGCTATTAATAGCCTGTATACACTGGTGATACATTCCTATTTTACTTTAAGTCTGCAAGTGTGATCTTATTCCCTAACCTGTAAGGTTTCAGTCAGCTTGACATTACACTTTGCCTTTGTATATATTAATCGACAAGTCTAGGAAGTGAATATTTGTGTAGCTGTATTCATGTGTACATTTTAAATTCATTATATTACTATTCATCACATGAATAGTGTGTTGTAAATCTTCAATGGATCCTTTCCAAACTATCAAAATGTCATCTATATATCTTTTATAGAGGACCAGATCTGCGCCAGCAGGGCAGGAGTCCCAAAATTCTTCCTCCCATTTGCCCATGTATAAGTTCGCATAGCTGGGTGCAAACCTGGTCCCTATAGCTGTTCCATATATTTGGTTATAGAATTTGCCTCCATTATTAAAATAGTTATCTGTCAAGATATATAGAATGCCATCCAAGATGAACTCTCTCTGTTCCGGACATACATTGTGGTCTTTCTCCAGGAAATATCTTATAGTTTCCATTCCTAAGTCATGAGGGATGCTCGTATATAGAGCAGTGACGTCACATGTTGCTAAGATGTAATTTTCTTTCAATTCTAGATTGTTTAATAATTTCAAGACTTCTGTTGAATCCCTCAGATAAGAAGGGAGATTCTTAACATATTTTTGTAATTTTCTATCTATATATTCCGATAGATTTCATTTTATAGACCCAATACCTTATATTATAGGCCTCCCTGGTGGATTTACCAGTCTCTTATGTATTTGTGGGAGGTAATAGAATACAGGTATTCTAGGGTGTTTAGTAGATATATACCTGTATTATTTATTGTTTAGAACACCCTTTCTTTTTGCGTTCAAGAGCATATGATCTAGGTCTTTTTTGAAAATGTCAGTTGGGTCTTTTTCTAAAATTACATATGTTTCTGAATCTCCCAATATACGAATGGATTCTTTGATGTAGTCTTCTTTGTTTAAAACCACAATTCATCCACCATTGTCAGCTGGTTTGACTATAATCGCCTTGTTACTTTCAAGGTTGTTAATGGTGTCTAATTGTGTTTTAGTCATATTTTTGTGGTATTTTCCTATATTTGCATTCTTTAGTTTTTTAATATCATTGCATACTACATTGTCAAAGGTCTCTATGTGTGATCCTTTGTGTGTGATTGGAAATAATGTGGACTTAGGCTTTAAGTCTGTGTATATAGGTTTGTTGGTGTTTTCACTTCCTGCCTGTGTTTGGCTGGCCCGTTTTACAAAAATATCTCTTGAGAGTTAATTTTCTAACCAAATCTTTTACATGTGTGTATGTTTGTAATTTGTCCAAACCTCTAGATGGAGCGTATGATAGACCTAAATTGAGTACTTCTAGATCTTTTATATTTAGAGGAGTATTGCTTAGATTATATATCCCTTTCTGTTCCTTTGTACTTGTTGAGGGAATGGGAATTGGTCTCATATTAATAGATTTCAAATGTTTCTCTTGTTTTTCTTTCTTTATTCTCAATTTGTTTCCTGCTCTGATCCCTCTATGTTTTTTCTTTTTACAATTGGGGATTCTTCTATGTCTTGTGCTCTGACTTTTCTCTTTGTTGATTTGTTTCTGTCTGATATTATCAGACTTCCTTCCCCTAAAAAAATTATTCTGACCATCCCTTGTGTTTGGTGTGTCATTTTCTGTGTATCTTGAAATAGTAGGGGTGGCATCATTTATATTTTCCCTCAGACTTTCAAATCTGTTTGATGTAGATATATAATAATTACCTTGATTATTATTATTGTTGTGTCTGGGGTAATTATTACTCATATTTCTTTGTGGAATTATCTCTGTGTTTTCCTCAAACATCCTGTATGGAGGTCTGGTATAGTTATTATTATATTCCCCTATATATCCATTTTGAGGTGTGTGGTACCCCCTATTATCATATGATGGGAATCTGGCCTGTTTGTTCCCCAAATAGACTGGTGACCTATTTCTGCCTCCTTCCTCCCTTATTGGGTATGCTGGGGATCTGCCCCTATATGTTCTGTGGTGGAAATCATTGGTGATTTGGGTTCTAATGGTAGTCATAGTTATGTTTGGGAAAGGTAGAGGTAGTAAACCGAGCACTAGTAAAAACGCCTTAAGCTCACTAACATAAGTCCCCTAGTGGACTGGATGTATTATATATAAATGGGTGAGATAGTGAGCGAGTGAGCGCTAAAAGCTAAAAAGGCTAAAATGAAGGGCAAAGAACTCATACAAAAAATGGGCCAATAACAATAGCAACAATCAGGCCTAGAGAAATACACCACAGAGAACCCCATCACAACCAAGAGTACAATAGGGGTTATCACAGAGGGCAAAATATATCCCATAATAAATGGAATCAGACCAAATACTTATATAATCGACCCCCTTACCCCAAACATAACTATAAAAATGGGTGAGAGAGTGAGCGCTAAAAGCTAAAAAAGGCTAAAATGACTAAAGCAATATAAATTTAATATGTCAAATATATTATACACAATAATAAAATACAATTACGCACATATACAATGTCTAAAACCTACATGGATCCATGATATGTCTATAGAATTATGGTACACGTCCTATACCGAAATGATGATATATCAAAATATATCGTAATATGAGCACAGCAACAAATAAAATAAAACAAAGCAAAGGTGAAATACAAATGCTGGTTAATAACCAAAAGTAAGACTGAAATACAAAAGTGAATTAATAGCCAATCCTGTGATGTTTGTGGCAAACAAAAATAGTCCAAAGTGTCCAATGCTGATGTATGCCTTCAATGTGTCGTGGAGAAGTGGTTGATATGTAACGTTAAGATGCAAAAATCCAACCATATGCCAAAATAGTCAATACAAACTCTTCCAAAAAGAAAATCCTATCAGTGAAGTGATGGTCACAAGCAAAAGTGGAAAAATACAAAAATATATATAAGAAATATATATATGTGTGTAAAAATAAAAACAACAAAAAATAGAGCAAAAATTAAGTCCAAAATAATTTAAGTCCAAAAATATATATATTCTGAACCTGCAATTAAACAAAAAAGAACAATAGTGCAATAACGTTTTTACACTTGATAAAGTAATTGGAAATAAGCTCACCAGTAAGTCAACGCGTTTCGGCCTTTCCCATGCCTTTTTCAAGACTATACTGTTACATGTTTGCTGGGAGCTTATATAGGGTAACAACCTTGGGCAATTGTGTCTGTTTTGGCGCCAATTTTAGATCCGCCCCTTCCTGTTAGTCCCGGTGTTTCATGGGCAATTTTCTTAATGTGTGTTTAAACTCATAATTTATGAATACAGTATGTATTATAGGAATTTTGTTATACATATAATAATGTGGATATATATATAAAGAGAAGATATCCCCTTGTTTCGTTTTCTGTTTAGCCGTTATAATATTCTCGGTAATATGCCTCACTTCCGGGATTTGATGTCACTTCCGGTTCCGATTTTTGTTGTGTATTACGTAACTTCCAGTTTTGGTATGGCCGGGTATTACGTCACTTCCGGTTTCGGTATAACCGGAAGTTAGCATCTATCGGACTTTAGGTAAAAGGGTCTTAAAATTCAATAATAAGGATCTGAAAATTCAATTATATAGAAGTGTGTGAGTGGCCAAATTATCGGAAGATCAGCCATCTAAGGGTGTTTCCATGTATGTGATATACAAATCGATGGTGCTGACTTATATATACATACTGCTAATAGGTATATATGTACAGATGTAAACATACCAGTTTTGTGTATATCAATCAATATAATAAAAAGGAACAATTATAAAAAGAACTACTTCTTTTTAAAAAAGGAACAGTTTTAAAAAAGGAACAGTTTTAAAAAACAATATTAAAAAACAATTTAAAAAAACATTAGTTTAAAAAACGTTTTTAAAAACACTAATATTGTCGTAAATATCGCTATTATAAAAGCCAGACATTTCAACAAACGTTTGCATCATGATGTATATGGGCATATAAAAGAATAGTTTTTTTGAAACATTCGATTATAGTGATGATATTTAACATAAATATGATCCATATTGGTGTGTTATTATATATCTGTGTATACTTAGCTCGTGCCCAACAGGCTATTTATGAGATTCCTTGTAAGTTAATAGCACACGCTGGACCGATCAGAGTGAAGGAGCAGGCGATCTAATACATAAATCAGATATATAAGGCTCTGAGAAAGTATAATAAATGAAACAGACTAATTGTAAAGCATATATATCTCTTGGTTAGCTGTATATAAAATATGTGAGACCTCGTGCTAGCTGAGATCTGTTCATATAGAGAGGGCTTCAAGGGTATCCCATATAGTGCAAAGTGAGTATTATGTTTAAATTCAATCTTCTATATATTGTGTATTTTATGATATATAAAATTAAACAAATCAGCTTGTTTAGCGCCATCTATACCATTAAACACTTTTTACTTTAATAAAATTAATCAAGAAATACATAAATTTATGCAAATATTGTCTTAGCTTGTGTAAACTTAAAACCTCAGTTGGATGCAAGGAGGATGTTAAGTAAAGCTGTTAAACTGATCGGGTGGAATGAAGATGTTATTCCTTCAAATAAGACTAATTTGTCTGTCAGCTAACTCATCAGCTAAAGTCATAAGTGATGGCTAGTGTGAAAACATATGCGGTCATTTTAGTGAGCCTAGTCTGATTATTCACTGGTCTGGTAGAGCACCTTCTTGTATTTAACCTATGTTATACGATTTACTGTATTAGTTTTAGTGAACATAGTCTTAAAGAATAACTGAGTTTGTCTACTCTTTCCTCAGGGACAGGAGATGTGAAAGGTCCTCTTTATGGTTCAGTCCTTTAGGGTAAAGGCAATCCAATGTGAAGATCCATTTGAATTCATTATATAATAGTTTTTTCTCATAGTCGTCCTCCTCTTCAGTTCTTATTAACCTTTTGTATTTCGAAGTACTTAAAATCTTTGGTGTTACCTCCATGTATAATTGAAAAGTGTCTGTACAACGGAGTATCGGTGTTTAACTTCTCAATGCACAGGATGTGTTCTCTGATTCTGTCTTTAAGGGCTCTGGATGTCTGTCCCACATATTGAAGGCCACAAGGGCAAGATATCACATATATTACTCCCTTATCGTGACATCTTATGAGGTCTCGGATTTTATACTCATCCCTCTTACAATGTGGGGAAAATCGGTTAGTCTTCAGTCCGCTCTTGCAGGCCTTGCAGCTCGGGCACGGAAAAAAGCCTTTAATTGATTTGCCTTGGTAGTCTGTAGTATTTCTTATCTTGTTCCTCGGGATGCTTGGGGCCAGCCTATTTTTCAAATTGTCAGTCTTCCTATAAATAAACCTTGGCTGGGGTATCAACTTCTCACCAATTACATCATCCTCTTTCAGTATTGCCCAATGTTTCCTAATAATTTTTTCTATAATAAATCTGTTGGCACAGTACTCCGTTATCATGGGTACATTGATGGTGTCTTCTTCCCATTTTTTCACCGGCTTGGTTTTATATTTGATAAGGCCACTTCTGTCAACTTTCCCAACTTCCTCTATTTTTTCTTCCAAGATCTCTTTAACATACCCTCTCTCCAGAAATCTTTCCTTTAGTACATCCACCTGTTCTTCAAATTTTTTGGGATTGGAACAATTTTTTCTTACCCTTAGGAGTTGTTGTTTCGGTATGTTAGCTTTCCAGGTTGGGTGGTGACAGCTTAGACTGTGAATTTAATTGTTACAGTCGACCTCTTTAAAGAAGGTTGACATCTCAATCTTACCGTTCATGATTTCAATTGTCAGATCTAAAAAATGTATTTTGTTGTAGCTGTATTCATACGTGAATTTCAGGTTCATTGAATTCTGGTTCATAACATCAATAGTGTACATCAAATCCTCTAGTGATCCTCTCCAAATCATCAGGATATCATCTATGTACCTTGAGTACAGGACCAGGTCCGCGCTGGCTGGGCATGAGTCCCAGAATATCTGTTCCCATTGACCCATATAGAGATTAGCGTAGCTCGGTGCGAACCTGGTCCCCATTGCTGTACCACATAATTGCTTGCCAAATTTTTTGTCATTACAAAAATAATTGTGGCTCAGAATGTAATTTATACTCTCTAGTATAAATGAACGTTGTTCCTCCGGTATACTCAGAGAGGTTGCTGGATAAGGACCCTATTCCTGATATGATAGGCCTTCCTGGTGGGTTTTCTAGGGATTTATGGATTTTAGGCAATTGATAGAAAACTGGAGTGATCGGATGTGATATTTTAATATAGTTGAACTCTCTTTTGTTGAGTATTCCTTGTGTTTTGGCCTTTATAAGCAAATCTTTTAATTCTAATTCTAATTTGCTTATAAAGGCCAAAACACAAGGAATACTCAACGAAAGAGAGTTCAACTATATTAAAATATCACATCCGATCACTCCAGTTTTCTATCAATTGCCTAAAATCCATAAATCCCTAGAAAACCCACCAGGAAGGCCTATCATATCAGGAATAGGGTCCTTATCCAGCAACCTCTCTGAGTATGTTGATAAGAACTTACAGAAATATGTCACAAGACTGCCATCATACCTGAGAGACTCCACCCAAGTTCTAGCCATATTGGACACATTAGTCTGGGATAAGAGTTACATAATGGCCACGTGCAATGTGAAATCTCTTTATACAAGCATCCCATATGAAGCAGTTATGGAAGCTGTTAATTTCTTTCTCAGAAAAGACCCAGAAGTACCGGAGGAACAACGTTCATTTATACTAGAGAGTATAAATTAGATTCTGAGCCACAATTACTTTTGTAATGACAAAAAAATTCTACAAGCAATTATGTGGTACAGCAATGGGGACCAGGTTCGCACCGAGCTACGCTAATCTCTATATGGGTCAATGGGAACAGATATTCTGGGACTCATGCCCAGCCAGCACGGACCTAGTCCTGTACTCAAGGTACATAGATGATATCCTGATGATTTGGAGAGGATCACTAGAGGATTTGATGTACACTATGATGTGATGAACCAGAATTCAATGAACCTGAAATTCATGTATGAATACAGCTACAACAAAATACATTTTTTATATCTGACAATTGAAATCATGAACGGTAAGATTGAAACGTCGACCTTCTTTAAGGAGGTCGACTGTAACAATTACATTCACAGTCTAAGCTGTCACCACCCAACCTAGAAAGCTAACATACCAAAAGGACAACTCCTAAGGGTAAGAAAAAATTGTTCCAATCCCAAAAAATGGGAAGAACAGGCGGATGTACTAAAGGAAAGATTTCTGGAAAGAGGGTATGTATAAAACCAAGCCGGTGAAAAAATGGGAAGAAGACACCATCAATGTACCCATAATAACGGAGTACTGTGCCAACAGATTTATTATAGAAAAAATTATTAGGAAACATTGGGCAATACTGAAAGAGGATGATGTAATTGGTGAGAAGTTGATACTCCAGCCAAGGTTTATTTATATGAAGACTGACAATTTGAAAAATAGGCTGGCCCCAAGCATCCCGAGGAACAAGATAAGAAATACTACAGACTACCAAGGCAAATCAATTAAAGGCTTTTTTCCGTGCCTGAGCTGCAAGGCCTGCAAGAGCGGACTGAAGACTAACCGATCTTCCCCACATTGTAAGAGGGATGAGTATAAAATCCGAGACCTCATAAGATGTCACGATAAGGGAGTAATATATGTGATATCTTGCCCTTGTGACCTTCAATATGTGGGACAGACATCCAGAGCCCTTAAAGACAGAATCAGAGAACACATCCTGTGAGAAGTTAAACACTGATACTCCGTTGTACAGACACTTTTCAATTATACATGGAGGTAACATCAAAGATTTTAAGTACTTCGGAATACAAAAGGTTAATAAGAACTGGAGAGGAGGCGACTATGAGAAAAAACTATTATATAATGAATCCAAATGGATCTTCACATTGGATTGCCTTTACCCTAAAGGACTGAACCATAAAGATGACCTTTCACATCTCCTGTCCCTGAGGAAAGAGTAGATAAACTCAATTATTCTTTAAGACTATGTTCACTAAAACGAATACAGTAAATCGTATAACATAGGTTAAATACAAGAAGGTGCTTTACCAGACCAGTGAATTCATCAGACTAGGCTCACTAAAATGACCGCATGTGTTTTCACACTAGCCATCACTTATGACCTTAGCCGACGAGTTAGCTGACAGACAAATTAGTCTTCTTTGAAGGAATAACATCTTGATTCCACCAGATCAGTTTAACAGCTTTACTTAACATCCTCCTTGCATCCAACTGAGGTTCTAAGCTTACACAAGCTAAGACAATATTTGTATAAATTGATGTATTTCTTGTTTAATTTTATTAAAGTAAAAAGTGTTTAATGGTATAGATGGCGCTAAACAAGCTGATTTGTTTAATTTTACACAATACTCACTTTGCACTATATGGGACCAAAAGATATATATGCCTTACAATTAGTCTGTTTCATTTATTATACTTTCTCAGAGCCTTATATATCTGATTTATGTATTAGATCGCCTGCTCCTTCACTCTGATCGGTCCAGCGTGTGCTATTAACTTACAAGGAATCTCATAAATAGCCTGTTGGGCACGAGCTAAGTATACACAGATATATAATAACACACCAATATGGATCACATTTATGGTAAATATCATCACTATAATTGAATGTTTCAAAATAACTATTCTTTTATATGCCCATATACATCATGATACAAACGTTTGTTGAAATGTCTGGCTTTTATAATAGCAATATTTACGACAATATTAGTGTTTTTAAAACGGTTTTTAAACTAATGTTTTTTTAAATTGTTTTTTAATATTGTTTTTTAAAACTGTTCCTTTTTTAAAACTGTTCCTTTTTTAAAAAGAAGTAGTTCTTTTTATAATTGTTCCTTTTTATTATATTGATTGATATACACAAAACTGGTATGTTTACATCTGTACATATATACCTATTAGCAGTATATATATAAGTCAGCACCATCGATTTGTATATCACATACATGGAAATACCCTTAGATGGCTGATCTTCCGATAATTTGGCCACTCACACACTCCTATATAATTGAATTTTCAGATCCTTATTATTGAATTTTAAGACCCTTTTACCTAAAGTCCGATAGATGCTAACTTCCGGTTATACCGAAACCGGAAGTGACGTAACACCCAGCCATACCAAAACCGGAAGTTACGTAATACACAACAAAAACCAGAACCGGAAGTGACATCAAATCCCGGAAGTGAGGCATATTACCGAGAATATTATAACGGCTAAACAGAAAACGAAACAAGGGGATATCTTCTCTTTATATCTATATATATCCACATTATTATATGTATAACAAAATTCCTATAATACATACTGTATTTATAAATTATGAGTTTAAACACACATTAAGAAAATTGCCCATGAAACACCAGGACTAACAGGAAGGGGCGGATCTAAAATTGGCGGCAAAACAGACACAATTGCCCCAGGTTGTTACCCTATATAAGCTCCCAGCAAAAATGTAACAGTATAGTCTTGAAAAAGGCCTGGGAAAGGCCGAAACGCGTTGACATACTGGTGAGCTTATTTCCAATTACTTTATCAAGTGTAAAAACATTATTGCACTATTCTTTTTTGTTTAATTGCAGGTGCAGAATTTATATATATTTTTGGACTTAAATTGTTTTGGACTTAATTTTTGCTTTATTTTTTGTTGTTTTTATTTTTACACACATATATATATATTTCTTATATATATTTTTGTATTTTTTCCACTTTTGCTTGTGACCATCACCGCACTGATAGGATTTTCTTTTTGGAAGAGTTTGTATTGACTATTTTGGCATATGGTTGGATTTTTGCATCTTAACGTTACATATCAACCACTTCTCCACGACACATTGAAGGCATACATCAGCATTGGACACTTTGGACTTCAATAATTTGTTTATTTTGGACACTTCTTATTTTGGCCACTTCTATTGTGCTAATTCTGTTTGCCACAAACATCACAGGATTGGCTATTAACTTACTTTTGTATTTCAGT
The DNA here is from genome assembly GCF_027579735.1 of Bombina bombina. Lineage (NCBI taxonomy): Eukaryota > Metazoa > Chordata > Amphibia > Anura > Bombinatoridae > Bombina > Bombina bombina. The sequence goes on from NC_069502.1 coordinate 978,191,736, forward strand.
CTTACTTTTGGTTATTAACCAGCATTTGTATTTCACCTTTGCTTTGTTTTATCTTATTTGTTGCTGTGCTCATATTTCTATATATTTTGATATATCATCATTTCGGTATAGGACGTGTACCATAATTCTATAGACATATCATGGATCCATGTAGGTTTTAGACATTGTATATGTGCGTAATTGTATTTTATTATTGTGTATAATATATTTGACATATATTTGACATATTAAATTTATATTTTAGCCTTTTTTAGCTTTTAGCGCTCACTCTCTCACCCATTTTTATAGTTATGTTTGGGGTAAGGGGGTCGATTATATAAGTATTTGGTCTGATTCCATTTATTATGGGATATATTTTGCCCTCTGTGATAACCTCTATTGTACTCTTGGTTGTGATGGGGTTCTCTGTGGTGTATTTCTCTAGGCCTAGAATGATATTCATTCTCATGGTAATAGTTGTTATGATTGTTGCTATTGTTATTGGCCCATTTTTTGTACGAGTTCTTTGCCCTTCGTGGTACAACTGTTGCCCATTTCTCCTCTATGGGTGCTGTTGGGTTATCTGAATTGGGTTCTATGTTGATGTCAGTATGGGTTTCTTCCATACTATTGGTGAATATGTTAAGATCTCTATGTATTTTCTTTGTTTTTTTAGTAATGATTTCATATTTTATTCTTTTAATCTTTGATCACAGTTGCTCGTTTCGTTTTAAATCCATTTAGGTATTTAATATGCTCCATCTTATTTTCTTCCTCCTTTATGTTTTGGTCAAGTTCTACAAGTAACTGCCTCCTATAGTCTATTATTATTTGCATAAGTTTCTGTGATGTGTCTTTGATTGTGCTTTCCCATTTTTCTGGAGAGTTCTTGATGCTCAATATTAAATGAGGATTTTTTATGTATCAAAAGGCCCTTAGGGATAATATTTAATTCTAGACACTTCTTTAGGAAGGAAATTTCTGCGGTGTATTTGGTCTCTAATATGAGTAATTTTTCCTTACATATTCCCCTTTAAGCTACTTTAGCCATCGGCTCTTTTAGCGCTCCTCATTACTGCATCCTTCCTCGGTTAAGAATGCGGTCAAGCTGCACAACTGAGAAATCTATTGTTTTATTTTGTGAACATTTTTTGACCTCTTATCCTGTGTGTGGTTCCTTGTTTGTGTGCATAACACCAAGGTGTACGTAAGTACTTCACTTCAGGTATCCTATATCCGTTACAGGTGGATTCTCCCAGGCCCCTACCACCCACAGACACAAAGATAATAATTTTGATTAAGTTAATTCATGCTGTTAGGGATACCATTAATTAATAGCATGGAGGGATGAATATATAGAATTTAATAAAGCGTACCTAAGCAAACCAGAAATGTTCTGGGAAGCAGCCAAATCGGTTGTAAGAGGAGAAACCATAGCCTATATGAATGTAATAAAGAAAAAACAAAAAAAGAGAGAGGAATAAGTTCTAAGACATATTACTAACTCATTCAATCAATCACTATACAAGTAATCCGTCAGCAGAAAATTGGGATAAATACAATAAAGCTAAAAAGGAAAGAGACACATTGTTAATATATAAGGCATCACAGATGGACTTTAAATCGAAGGCTACATTTTATAGGTTTGGAAATAAAACAGGGAAATTGTTAGCTAACATCACAACATTTAGAAGTAAGACTAATGAGATTAATTCCTTAAAAGACAAAGACAAACTCTTAGTGAATATGGAGAATATTCTAGAAGTATTTACCGACTATTTTCAGGAACTTTATTTATTTAGAGAAAGTAATAAAAGCAAAATGGAGGCCTTTTGGTCTAAAACTGAGAATAGTAAGATCAGTATAGAGTCTCTGGATATGATAAATGCACTGATTACAGAGGAGGAAATTTCCAAAGCCATTGGTAAACTTGGAGGACATAATCCAAATGAGTTTTATAAGTTGTTGAATGCAGAGTTATCCCCTTTCTTGGCAATATTGTTTAATCACTATTATATACACGGAAGTGAAATAGCTAAAAAAAATTACGGTATCCTGGACAACTTTGATATTGAAACAAAATAAAGATCCAGAGTCAAAAGATTCATATAGGCCCATATCAATATTAAATACCGATTATAAATTATTGACAAATATAATAGCCGCACATTTTCCATTACAGGAGGTGATCCATTCAGATCAAACAGGTTTTATGAAGGGGAGAAATTCTGCTGCAAACATTAGGAAAGTGGCGTTAATTTTAGACCAACATAAAAACTCTAGATAAGGCGAAAATTTCGGTAGACGCTGAAAAAGCCTTTGATTCCATCTACTGGGATCATCTATTTCTAGCTCTAAAAAATGTTGGTTTCACAGGTAATTGTCTAGAAGTAATAAAAAATATATATAACGCTCCTCATGCGCACATATTAGTAAACGGTATGCTATCTAGGAGAATCATATTGGGTAGAGGAACGAGGCAGGGCTGTCCAATGTCGCCTATACTATTTAATATTGCAATAGAATCTTTGGCCATTATAATTAGAGAAAAAAAATCAGGGTATTTTATTTGGAGGAAGGGAAATTCATCTTGCTCTCTATGCAGATGATCTCCTTCTGTTTGTAAGAAATACAAAAGAAAATATCCCTTGTATCCTTGAGATAATAGATGGATATAGTTCTTTTTCTGGGTATAAGGTTAACACTTCAAAGTCAGATATACTATGGTTACATAGAAGTAAAGATTCTAATATAAACAACCCATTTAATATAGTATCTACCTCATTTAAATGGCTGGGTATTCAAATCGCTGCAGATATCGACAAATGGTATGTTCTCAATGTCCCCCCGATTTTTATTAAAATAAAGGAAAATCTCCAGAACTGGGCTAAATTGCCTCTTTCCCTATCAGGTAGAGTAAATCTGTTCAAAATGATAGCCCTCCCAAAAAATGTATATATCACCAAAAATATACCTATATTACTGAAGAAAAAAGACATATACGACTTACAGTCAGCTTTAATAAGATTTCTATGGGCTAATAAAAAGCCAAGGATAGTGTTTAAAAGATTGTGCTTACCTAAACAATTTGGAGGCATGGGCCTTCCCAATTTGTAAATATATAACTTAACTAACTTTGCTAGAATAGTGACAGAATGGTTTGGGGATACCTCTTATTGCTTAGAAAAAGAATTGATAAAGTCTCTTCTCCCACAAACAATTGCGCATGTTAAATTTGGTAATCTTCCCCCAGGAATAAAAAAAAAAAAAAAAAACTATTGCTACACCTATCCGGGACTGGCAGAAAATATGTCTAATGTTGGAAGCTAAATTCGAAATCTCAAAATATTTAACAATAGAAGGCAACCCTGTTTTTCCAGAAGGTCTGAATAATAGAGTATTTAAAAACTGGAAAAAAAGCCTGTCAGTAATATCCCAAATTATCAGATAGGATCAACTTGAGGTCAAATCTTTCTCCGAGTTAAAACAGGAATTTAACCTAGATAACAGAGAATTGTATGCCTATCTGTAAATTAGACATTATATCTATGGTTTGCTTAGAAGTTATGGAAGAGAGTGGAACTGGAGTAAATTGGATCAATGGATAGGACTGTTTAGAGCTGGTATCTATACGATATCTCCCTGGTATAAACTAATAATCTCTTTAAAAGGAGGCGTACATCTGATCTATCTTGCCAATAAATGGACTAGAATACTAGACGAGGCAGACATCAACGCTGAAATAATTAAAAAAATTGATAATTAGAGTTGAAAGGAATACACTTTCTGCTACTTGGAGAGAAGCACACCTAAAACTTATATATAAGACATACTATACACCTGAAAAAGGATTTTTATGGAAAAATACACAATTTTACAAATGTTGTAAATGTCAATTGATAGCGGCTGATCTAGTACATGTAATTTGGCAATTTCCAAAAATTAACCAATTTTGGAGGAAAATAGAGTTTTTGCTGAACCTACACATAGAAAGAGAGGTCCAATTATCCTTAGAACAGATATTATTCCTGGTAGATAAAGATATCCTTGGTATTGATTATAAGATGGTCAATGTGGCAATTCTAGCTGCAAGAAATTTAATTATGAAAAAATGGAAAGCAAAACAGGAGCCAAAGTTATCTGAATAGTTAGACTTTATTAAGACACGGCTGATTATAGAACAATTCAATACACCAATGCATGAGGAAGGGCAAGTCAAGAAGTTTTTTCAAAAATGGTCCGTTTTTATTAAGGCTCTGCCAGAAAGAGAGCAAAGTCAACTAATTTTTCCATTTAGGAATACGGATACAGTACTTTTAGGATTATGGTAGGAACTGGGCGCTTAACATGGTTGGTGGGAGGGGTGAGAGTGGCGGGATTTTATTATTAGTTGTAATTTTTTTGTGTGGAATGTTATGCCTAAGGTTTTGAAAGAAATATACTGAAGTACTATCTTGATAAATTCTGTATACATTAATAAGTTTGTTTTGGTATGAGGGAAATCCAGATTCTATCCAAAGAATATGTTAACTTCCTCTCTGTTCAATTTTTGTATTAAGTAAGGCCTCTGAATTAGGGTTTATTAGGTTGGTCGAAGGGTCGAAGATATAAATGAAAATGAAGCATTAGTTGGATTTATTATATTTAGATTGTTTATGCGCGGAAGAAATGTATAATCTGTTTTAATTTTTTTGTCTTTTTGTTTTTTCCTGTTTTGCAAAAAATATTTCTGTAAAATTATTCACTCTGCTTCAATAAAAAAAATAAGAGAAAAAAATTAATAGCATGGAGGAGAGCTTTTTATAAATTAAACAATTTAAGTTAATGAAAGGTTCATTGAATCCCAAATGCTCTAAAGTAGTAAAGAGATAGTCCCAGGCAGGCAATTGAGTCAAATGTTTTTTCTGCATCCACAGTCACAATAGCAATATCTGTTTTCAATTTGTGCCAATAATATTCTAAAATTAGCATTACCTCCCTTAGATTTCTCATTAAGATTCCTCCATTCATAAATACAGTTTGATCTGTGTGTATTAGTGGATCTAATACCAGTTTGAATCTATTAGAAATGATACTTGTTAAAAGTTCATAGTCATTATTGAGTAATGGGATTGGCCTATAAGAGCCCATCATTTCTGGATCTTTCTCTCTTTTTTTAATATCAATGATATTAAAGGTACAGTCAACACCAGAGTTTTTGTTGTTTTAAAAGATAGATAATCCCTTAATTACCAATTCCCCAATTTGGATAACACAGTTATAATTATACACGTTTTACCTCTGTAATTACTTTGTATCTAAGCCTCAGCAGACTGCCCCCTTATTTCAGTTCTTTTGACAGACTTGCATTTTAGCCAATCAGAGCTGTCTCCGTGGTAAATTCACATGCATGAGCTCAATGTTATCTGTATGAAACACGTGAACTAATGCCCTCTAGTGGTGAAAAACTATCAAAATTCATTTAGTTTAGAGGTGGCCTTCAAGGTCTTAGAAATTAGCATATGGACCTCCTAGGTTTAGCTTTCAACTAAGAATACCAAGAGAACAAAGCAAAATTGGTGATAAAAGTAAATTGGAAAGTTGTTTAAAATTACATGCCCTATTTTGAATCATGAAAGTTTTTTTTGGACTTGACTGTCCCTTTAAGGAAGAAAAAAACAAATAAGCAGAACACATTATCTTTGTAAATAATATTCATTAAAAAGTTGTTTTAAAATTGGAGTAACCTGTTCTTTTAGTATTTTGTAGTATTGCAAAACAAAAAAGTGTCACAAAACACATCAAAAATACATTACAGTACAGTTACACTCATAATAGCACCATCTAATAAATATTATTCAAAACAAAAGTATTGTACAAAAAAGTTATAAGGGCTCAAATATATAGGGTATACATAAAGGGAGAGAAAAGTGGACAGTTCTAGAGCACTCAAAGAATTGTATAATACATATACTATTTGATGGTAAGGGAAACCACCAACAGGAGTAAATAAATATATATAAAACTTAAAGGGCCATGATACCTAAATGTTGAAACACTTGAAAGTGATGCAGCATAGCTGTAAAAGTTGACTAGAAAAGATCACCTGAACATCTCTATGTAGAAAAGAAAGATATTTTACCTCAAAGATTCCTCAGTAGCCACATCCCATTGTAAAGGACTTCTAAGCAGCAAACAGTGACGTGCAGTGAGGTCCGAGGCTGGTGAGGCACTGGCTGTAATATGCCAGAGAAGCACATATACAGGGAGTGCAGAATTATTAGGCAAATGAGTATTTTGACCACATCATCCTCTTTATGCATGTTGTCTTACTCCAAGCTGTATAGGCTCGAAAGCCTACTACCAATTAAGCATATTAGGTGATGTGCATCTCTGTAATGAGAAGGGGTGTGGTCTAATGACATCAACACCCTATATCAGGTGTGCATAATTATTAGGCAACTTCCTTTCCTTTGGCAAAATGGGTCAAAAGAAGGACTTGACAGGCTCAGAAAAGTAAAAAATAGTGAGATATCTTGCAGAGGGATGCAGCACTCTTAAAATTGCAAAGCTTCTGAAGCGTGATCATCCAACAATCAAGCGTTTCATTCAAAATAGTCAACAGGGTCACAAGAAGCGTGTGGAAAAACCAAGGCGCAAAATAACTGCCCATGAACTGAGAAAAGTCAAGCGTGCAGCTGCCAAGATGCCACTCGCCACCAGTTTGGCCATATTTCAGAGCTGCAACATCACTGGAGTGCCCAAAAGCACAAGGTGTGCAATACTCAGAGACATAGCCAAGGTAAGAAAGGCTGAAAGACGACCACCACTGAACAAGACACACAAGCTGAAACGTCAAGACTGGGCCAAGAAATATCTCAAGACTGATTTTTCTAAGGTTTTATGGACTGATGAAATGAGAGTGAGTCTTGATGGGCCAGATGGATGGGCCCGTGGCTGGATTGGTAAAGGGCAGAGAGCTCCAGTCCGACTCAGACGCCAGCAAGGTGGAGGTGGAGTACTGGTTTGGGCTGGTATCATCAAAGATGAGCTTGTGGGGCCTTTTCGGGTTGAGGATGGAGTCAAGCTCAACTCCCAGTCCTACTGCCAGTTTCTGGAAGACACCTTCTTCAAGCAGTGGTACAGGAAGAAGTCTGCATCCTTCAAGAAAAACATGATTTTCATGCAGGACAATGCTCCATCACACGCGTCCAAGTACTCCACAGCGTGGCTGGCAAGAAAGGGTATAAAAGAAGAAAATCTAATGACATGGCCTCCTTGTTCACCTGATCTGAACCCCATTGAGAACCTGTGGTCCATCATCAAATGTGAGATTTACAAGGAGGGAAAACAGTACACCTCTCTGAACAGTGTCTGGGAGGCTGTGGTTGCTGCTGCACGCAATGTTGATGGTGAACAGATCAAAACACTGACAGAATCCATGGATGGCAGGCTTTTGAGTGTCCTTGCAAAGAAAGGTGGCTATATTGGTCACTGATTTGTTTTTGTTTTGTTTTTGAATGTCAGAAATGTATATTTGTGAATGTTGAGATGTTATATTGGTTTCAATGGTAAAAATAAATTATTGAAATGGGTATATATTTGTTTTTTGTTAAGTTGCCTAATAATTATGCACAGTAATAGTCACCTGCACACACAGATATCCCCCTAAAATAGCTATAACTGAAAACAAACTAAAAACTACTTCCAAAACTATTCAGCTTTGATATTAATGAGTTTTTTGGGTTCATTAAGAACATGGTTGTTGTTCAATAATAAAATTAATCCTCAAAAATACAACTTGCCTAATAATTCTGCACTCCCTGTATGAACCCGACAAAGGCAGCTTAAATTTACGATTAAATAGGCAGGTTGAAGGTCTAATTTAATGCTATTATTAAATTTGCTTCATTCTCTTGGTATCCTTTGTAGAAGGATATGCAGCAATGCACTACTGGGTGCTAACTGAACACATTAAATGAGCCAATCACTAGATGCTACCAGTAGCGCATTTCTGCTCCTTAGCCTACCTAGGTATGCTTTTCAAATGACACAAAAAAAAGAAAGCAAAATAGATAACAGAAGTAAAAAAAATCTAAAGTTGTTAAAAACATTTTTTTTTACTTTCCTATCCCTTTAAGTAACACATTATCCTCTATTGGGTTTTATCCTTCCTGCAATTGTATTTCTTAAAGGGACATTAAACCATACATTTATCTTTCATGATTTAGGTAGAACATACAATTGTTTGAAACTACTTTCTAGTTTACTTCTTTTATTAAAAGGGCATTTTTTTTATTTTGGGGGGCTTTGTTATTTTATTAGGGGGCTTAGATTAGGTGTAATTAGTTTAAAATTCTTGTAATTTTTTTTATTTTTTGTAATTTAGTGTTTGTTTTTTTTGTACTTTAGTTTAGTTTATTTCATTGTATTTAATTGTAGGTACTTGTAGTTAATTTATTTAATGATAGTGTAGTGTTAGGTTTAATAGTAACTTAGGTTAGGATTTATTTTACTGGTAATTTTGTAATTATTTTAACTAGGTAGCTATTAAACAGTAAATATCTATTTAATAGCTATTGTACCTAGTTAAAATAAATACAAAGTTGCCTGTAAAATAAATATAAATGCTAAAATAGCTACAATGTAACTATTAGTTATATTGTAGCTATATTAGGGTTTATTTTACAGGTAAGTATTTAGTTTTATATAGGATTAATTTATTTAGTTAATTTAATGACAGTGTAGTGTTAGGTGTAATTGTAACTTAGGTTAGGGTTTATTTTACAGGTAAATTTGTATTTATTTTAGCTAGGTAGTTATTAACTATTTAATAGCTATTGTACCTAGTTAAAATAAATACAAAGTTGCCTGTAAAATAAATATAAATCCTAAAATAGCTACAATGTAACTATTAGTTATATTGTAGCTATATTAATAGCTAGTAGGGGGCTTAGATTAGGTGTAATTAGTTTAAAATTATTGTAATATTTTATTATTTTTGCTAATTTAGTGTTTGTTTGTTTTTTTGTACTTTTCTGATGGATGGAAGACCTCTTCTTGCCCCGCTTGGATGAAGACTTCTGCCGGTCTGGATGTCCTCTTCTGCCCCATCGGATGAAGACTTCGGCCCGGCTGGGTGAACACGACTCAAGGTAGGGAGATCTTCAGGGGGGTAGTGTTAGGTTTATTTAAGGGGGGTTTGGGTTAGAGTAGGGGTATGTGGGTGGTGGGTTGTAATGTGGGGGGGGGGGTATTGTGTTTTTTTTTACAGGCAAAAGAAGCTGTTTTCTTTGGGGCATGCCCCGCAAAAGGCCCTGTTCAGGGCTGGTAAGGTAATAGAGCTGTTAACTTTTGTAATTTAGTATAGGGTAGAGCATTTTTTTTTTATTTTGGGGGGCTTTGTTATTTTATTAGGGGGCTTAGATTAGGTGTAATTAGTTTAAAATTCTTGTAATATTTTTTTATTTTTTGTAATTTAGTGGGGGGGTTTTTGTACTTTAGTTTAGTTTTTTAATTGTATTTAATTGTAGGTACTTGTAGTTAATTTATTTAATGACAGTGTAGTGTTAGGTTTAATTGTAACTTAGGTTAGGATTTATTTTACAGGTAATTTTGTAATTATTTTAACTAGGTAGCTATTAAATAGTCAGTATCTATTTAATAGCTATTGAACCTAGTTAAAATGAATACAAAGTTGCCTGTACAATAAATATATATGCTAAAATAGCTACAATGTAACTATTAGTTATATTGCAGCTATATTAGGGTTTATTTTACAGGTAAGTCTTTAGTTTTATATAGGATTCATTTATTTAGTAAATTTAATGATAGTGTAGTGTTAGGTGTAATTGTAACTTAGGTTATGATTTATTTTACAGGTAAATTTGTATTTATTTTAGCTAGGTAGTTATTAAATAGTTATTAACTATTTAATAGCTATTGTACCTAGTTAAACTAAATACAAAGTTGCCTGTAAAATAAATATAAATCCTAAAATAGCTACAATGTAACTATTAGTTATATTGAAGCTATATTAATAGCTAGTAGGGGGCTTAGATTAGGTGTAATTAGTTTAAAATTATTGTAATATTTTATTATTTTTTGTAATTTAGTGTTTGTTTGTATTTTGGTACTTGTATGATGGATGGAAGACCTCTTCTTGCCCCGCTTGGATGAAGACTTCTGCCGGTCTGGATGTCCTCTTCTGCCCCATCGGATGAAGACTTCGGCCCGGCTGGGTGAACACGACTCAAGGTAGGGAGATCTTCAGGGGGGTAGTGTTAGGTTTATTTAAGGGGGGTTTGGGTTAGAGTAGGGGTATGTGGGTGGTGGGTTGTAATGTGGGGGGGGGATTGTGTTTTTTTTTTACAGGCAAAAGAGCTGTTTTCTTTGGGGCATGCCCCGCAAAGGGCCCTGTTCAGGGCTGGTAAGGTAATAGAGCTGTTAACTTTTGTAATTTAGTATAGGGTAGGGCATTTTTTTTATTTTGGGGGGCTTTGTTATTTTATTAGGGGGCTTAGATTAGGTGTAATTAGTTTAAAATTCTTGTAATATTTTTTTATTTTTTGTAATTTAGTGTTTGGTTTTTTTTGTAATTTAGTGGGGGGGTTTTGTACTTTAGTTTATTTAATTGTAGATAATTGTAGGTACTTGTAGTTAATTTATTTAATGACAGTGTAGTGTTAGGTTTAATTGTAACTTAGGTTAGGATTTATTTTACAGGTAATTTTGTAATTATTTTAACTAGGTAGCTATTAAATAGTCAATATCTATTTAATAGCTATTGTACCTAGTTAAAATAAATACAAAGTTGCCTGTAAAATAAATATAAATGCTAAAATAGCTACAATGTAACTATTAGTTATATTGCAGCTATATTAGGGTTTATTTTACAGGTAAGTATTTTGTTTTAAATAGGAATCATTTATTTAGTTAATTTAATGATAGTGTAGTGTTAGGTGTAATTGTAACTTAGGTTAGGATTTATTTTACAGGTAAATTTGTATTTATTTTAGCTAGGTAGTTATTAAATAGTTAATAACTATTTAATAACTATTGTACCTAGTTAAAATAAATACAAAGTTGCCTGTAAAATAAAAATAAATGCTAAAATAGCTACAATGTAACTATTAGTTATATTGCAGCTATCTTAGGGTTTATTTTACAGGTAAGTCTTTAGTTTTAAATAGGATTCATTTATTTAACTATAGTAAACTTATTTCGTTTTATTTAAATTATATTTAAGTTAGGGGGTGTTAGTGTTAGGGTTAGATTTAGGTTTAGGGGTTAATAACTTTATTATAGTAGCGGCGACGATGGGGGCGGGAGATTAGGGGTTAATAATTGTAGGTAGGTGGCGGCGATGTTAGGGAGGGCAGATTAGGGGTTAATAAAATGTATTATAGTGTTTGCGAGGCGGGAGTGCGGCGGTTTAGGGGTTAATACATTTATTATAGTGGCGGCGATTTGCGGTCGGCAGATTAGGGGTTAATACTTGTAGTTAGATTGTGGCGACATTGGGGGGAGGCAGATTAGGGGTTAATAACTATAATGTAGGGGTCGGCGGTGTTAGGGACAGCAGATTAGGGGTTAATAGTTATAATGTAGGCGGCGGCGATATCGGGTCGGCAGATTAGGGGTTAATACTTGTAGTTAGATTGCGGCGACGTTGGGGGAGGCAGATTAGGGGTTAATAACTATAATGTAGGGGTCGGCGGTGTTAGGGACAGCAGATTAGGGGTTAATAGCTATAATGTAGGCGGCGGCGATATCGGGTCGGCAGATTAGGGGTTAATACTTGTAGTTAGATTGCGGCGACGTTGGTGGAGGCAGATTAGGGGTTAATAACTATAATGTAGGGGTCGGCGGTGTTAGGGACAGCAGATTAGGGGTTAATAGCTATAATGTAGGCGGCGGCGATATCCGATCGGCAGATTAGGGGTTAAATAATGTTATTATAGGGTTTGCGATGTGGGGGGGGCCTCGGTTTAGTGGTTCATAGGTAGTTTATGGGTGTTAGTGACTTAGTGTACTAAATGGGTGTTAGTGTACTAAAAACATACCGAATTTCGGAACGGAATAGAACCGAATTCAGCCGAATCCGAATAAATCCGAAACAAATTTATTCGGATCCGAATAAATCCGAAACGAATTTATTCAAATTTTGCCGAATCAGATTCGATCCGAAACGAAATTCGAAAAGTCCGAATCGATCCGAACCGAAAACGAACCGAATTTTTTAGCGGTGCACATGTCTACCTTCCTTCACAGCTCTACTTTTTGGTCCAGCTACTGCTCCCAGAATATTTACAAAGGTTTTGGGAGTCCTTCTTTCATTGATTTGACCTCAAGGGGTAGTTGTGGCTCCTTACCTGGACAATATATTGGTACAGGCTCCATCTTTACCTTTATCTACGGTTCACACTATGAAACTACTTTAGTTTCTTCACAGTCATGGCTGGAAGGTAAATGGCACAAAGAGTTCTCTCACTCCAGGCACAAGAGTTTTTGTTTTTTTATAGACTCTGTTGTGATGAAGCTTTTCCTAACAGACCAACGCAAGATCATGCTTCAGTCAGACTGTCGACAGCTTCAGCCCCTCCCTTAAAGCTATGCAAAAGAGGGCAGAACCACAAATTAACTATGTTTTAAGACATTACATTTTGGGCTAGATTTCAAGTGGAGCGCTAAATTATTGCACGCCTACAAACAGGCAAATTTGCGGGTGCGCAATAATTAACCAACCATTACAAGTGGCTGGTTATTGCCACCGCGTGAGTGGTTAATTTTATAAATGTGCCCCAAATGTCCCCAAAATACAGTGTAGTGTATTTTATTAAAAATAAAGAAAGCACCATCTTTATTTTTTAATAAATTAACTGCACTAGGCAGTAAGTTGGCGGGAATGGGGTGTTAGAAAAAAGTGCCTTTACATTGTGGTCTATGGGAACTGTGTTTTCCCGTAAATAAATGTATATACTTACATCAATATATACAGTATATATGGAAGCACACTTTCATGAGTGCAATGCTTCCTAGCAATGTGAACACAAGGTCACGAGTTTCAAAAGTGGGAAAAACACTACTCATGCGCAAACCCAATCTCTTTTCTTAAGTTCGCTAACCCAGCATGAAATATGAATATTTCACATTCCAATGTTTTTCACATAGAAGAATATGTTCTATTTATTCTTAAGTACATATTTCTACATCAAAGGAAAACACAGGGCGCCCCACAATTCAAGGTAAAAATCACACTTTATTTGGGATGACACTCATCCAAATTCACTTACTCAATGGTAAAAACAACACGCAATAAAACCATTATCACCAAGCTCATGCCGAACTCCCTTAAGGTCTCATCTCCTCAGTCATCCCATCCCTCTCACATGCCAGCCATGAATACGTGACTAGGATACCGACTACCTCCAACAGTAAATTGAACCTCATGTGTCAAAGATCTGCACCAAAGTTCATATTTCTATAAATTTTTATATATATAATGTTTTTTTGTAAAATATATATCTATACCTATATATATATATATATATATATATATATATACACACACACTCACTAGCCACTTTATTATGTACCACTTGCTAGTACTGGGTTGGACCCCCTTTTGCCTTCAGAACTGCCTTAATTCTTTGTGGCATAGATTCAACAAGGTGTTGGAAACATTCCTCAGAGATTTTGTTCCATATTGACATGATCACATCAAGCAGTTGCTGCAGATTTGTCGGCTGCACATCCATGATGCGAATCTCCTGTTCCACCACATCCCAAAGGTGCTCTATTGGATTGAGATCTGGTGACTGTGGAGGTCATTGGAGTACAGTGAACTCATTGGCAAGAAACCAGTTTTAGATGATTTGAGCTTTGTGAAATGGTGCATTATCCTGCTGGAAGTATCCATCAGAAGATGGGCACACTGTAGTCATAAAGGGATTGACATGGTCAGCAACAATGCTCAGGTATGCCATGGCATTTAAACAATGTTCAATTGGTACTAAGGGGCCCAAAGTGTGCCAAGAAAATATCCCCCACAACATTACACCACCACCACCAGCCTGAATCGTTGATACAAGGCAGGATGGATCCATGTGTTCATGTTGTTTATGCAAAATTCTGACCCTACCATCTGAATGTCGCAGATGAAATCTAGACTCATCAGACCACGCAACAATTTTCCAATCTTCTATTGTCCAAGTTTGGTGAGCATGTGCAAATTGTAGCCTCAGTTTCCTGTTCTTAGCTGACAGGAGTGACACCCGGTGAGATCTTCTGCTGCCATAGCCCATCTGCTTCAAGGTTCAAACGTGTTGTGCATTCAGAGATGATATTCTGCATACCTTGGTTTTAACGAGTGGTTATTTGAGTTACTTTTGCCTTTCTATCATCTCCAACCAGTCTGTCCATTCTCCTCTGACCTCTGACATCAACTTAGCATTTTCGTCCACACAACTGGCACTCATTTTTTCGGATCATTCTTTGTAAACCCTAGATATGGTTGTGCGTGAAAATCCCAGTAGATCAGCAGTTTTTTAAATACTCAGACCAGCCCGTCTGGCACCAACAACTATGCCATGTTCAAAGTCACTTAAATCCCCTTTCTTCCCCATTCTGATGCTCTGTTTGAACTTCAGCAAGTCATCTTCGCCACGTCTAGATGCCTAAATGCATTGAGTTCCTGCCATGTGATTGGCTGATTAGCAATTTGTGTTACCAAGCAATTGAACAGGTGTACCTAATAATGTGGCCAGTGTATAATATATATATATATATATATATATATATATATATATATATATATATATATATTCAACAAACTATAAGAAGAGAACAAGGATCAATAAAAATTACTTATGGTCCTGAACAGATGTGGAATCAAGCACTCTTAAAAAAGTGTGATCTGCCCTGAGGAAGCCCCGTCTATTATTTGGCATTGTGGGTGAAACGATCAAGATCGTAGGCATTGGATCACGGATGCACATGTGACCAACCCGGAAGTATGCACGCAGTCTGATCACGCTACAGCACTTCAGCGTGTGGAACACAATTTGGCTCTGTAAATTTTTCATGGAACTTTCTTGTAAGGCAATTCTCTAGGAGGTAACCGGCAACTCTGCAACAAACAGCGGACTTCTACAGAGGACACTTTTTGATTCAGATAAGTGCATGAACGTTGCATAGTAACAGAACTCAGTTGCTTGTTTACTGCTTGTTTACTGGATATGGGGGGTTAGCCTGGACTGACTCCTGCCGCTTGTCCTGCTGGCTTGCCGCTTATAATGCAGTATCTGCAGTACTGACACTTTCTATGCCTTACTAATCTGTTTGCAGCCCTGCCAGTATTCATTCCATTTTGCTTGCCTATGGATGTATGTTATGTTTGATGCTAAAGGCAATACCGCTCTGTGTGGATAGTCATCCTGGTATGACTTTGTTTGTTTCTTTAGCACTATTCTATACTAACTCTCTAATCCTTTGCAAGAATCTTTTCTACATACGTGTATGCTTTTCTATATAACTGCTGGTATTGGGCAATTCAATATGGAAGGTCAATTTGATATGACCCATTGTCTATCTTATTGCTAAGAAATTTATTGCAATAGTTTATTTACATATTTGTATGCATTTCTATGTAATTGCTGACACACTGCTTATATCTATGTTCCTGAAATCTTTTCAAAGCACCTATTATTTACTTAGATCCCTGTTATTTTCCTGTCCAGTAATTATCCCTTGCACTGACTTGGGTACCGTGTACAGCCTGGGTGTAGTAATTTATTAGGTAGCTCTGAATAATATCCATGCCAATTTTGTGATTTAAGATGTGCACATCTTCAGGGTTTTACCTGGTCTCATGTACTGAATTGATTGTTCAACATATTTTTCTATGTGATGTGAATGTATACCTGAGCTTTTATTTATATAGCTTTATGCTATGTTCTGGAAATTAAGAATTTTTTCACTACTAATAAACATTTATTGTTTACTGTGATTGCACTGGTCAGAGATTTATTTTTTAATAATTTTCTTCAGAGTTAGATTGTTTCCTCTATTTACACTTTTTTAAGAGTGCTTGATTCCCTATCTGTTCAGGACCATAAGTAATTTTTATTGATCCTTGTTCTCTTCTTATAGTTTGTTGAATACATTAATTTTGTATAGGGTCTGCACCATTTCAAAATAAATTTTTCTAGAAATGACACATTTATAGTAGCCATTTGTCCTGTACTCCTTTTGGTTTCTTTTATATATATATATATATATATATATATATATATATATATATATATATATATATATATATATATATAAATATATATAGGTATAGATATATACGGATATATATAGGAATATCTATTTAAAAATATTTAAAACATATTCCCCTATGTACAGAACATTGGAATGTGAAATTTGTACAGTACATACACAGTTAAACACTTTATTAAATATTAATTTTGCATAAATATGATTTTTCATGTTTTCAGCTACTTAATAGCAAAGGGCTCCAATTCACTTATAAATATGTCTATATGTGTGTGCATATGTTTGTATGTGTTATATGTGTATACTGTATATGTCTGTAAATATATATATATATATATATATATATATATATACATATAAATACATAAACACATATTTATAAACATATAAACGTATACTATATATATAGTGCCATCCACTTATATTGGCACCCTTAGTAAATATGAGCAAAGAAGGCTGTGTCTTTATTGTTTAACCTTTTGATCTTTTGATAAAAAATACACAAAAATACTCTGCTCTCATGAATATCAAACAATTGCAAACTCAACACAGGTTTATATAAAAAAAAAATCTTAGTTAAATATGTGTGGCACAATTATTGGCACCCCTATAAATTCATATGAGAAAAATATTTTTGAAGTATCTTACCGTTGCTATTTTACTTTTTTTTAGTACACCAGGAAACTGTTCAACCATGACTTCCTGATTCACAGGGGTATAAATATGAGGTAACAGTAACACATATGTCAAATTCCCTTAGTCTTTCACCACAATGGGTAAGGCCAATGAATATAGCTGTGATGTGTGGCAAAAGGTTGTTGAGCTTCACAAAATTGGCTATAAAAAATTAGGAAAAGCATTGAAAATGCCCATTTTCACTATGAGGGCAATAATTAAGAAGTTCCAGTCAACTGGAAATGTTATCAATCAATCTGGAAGAGGAGGCGTGTCTATATTATCTCAACGCACTTGAAGAGGATGGTTCGAGTGGCCAAAATATCTTTAAGGATCACAGCTGGAGAATTGTAGAAGTTAGTTGCATCTTGGGGTAAGAAAGTCTCTGTCATGATCTGTATCTGTACCTTTAAGGAAACCTGATTCCTTTCCACAACCTGTATAAAAAGCCCTCCCACGGTTCATTACATGCTTAGTAATTTTTGAATACTTCAGTCATTATCTTGGAACTTTTCTGGACTTCTATTTTACAAGCCTCCAAGTTACCTACTATAACTTTGTAACTAAGTTTTATCAGCTTAGTTATCCCTGTCTGTTATTGTGCAGCTTCATTACAGACCTCTACGCTGTCTTTCAGCGTCTTTCATCGCCTGTCGGATTTAGCGGTGACGTCACCCGCAACACTGCTTCCTTCCAGATACCGACCGGACGCCTCGCTGTACACTAGCTCCACACGCCTCCTCAGCGTGCTCCGAAATTACACCTGTGCACCCCAGCTCTGCCTCAGGGCCTCATCTCCTCACGGATACTGTGCTCTAAAGACTCCGCGGTAAGGTTTACTCTGCAGTTTTCATAAATTGTCTCCGGTCTCCTATGTAAACCGCAACCTATCCTGATAATACCTTTGTAATATTACTCCTTACGTTTAAGACTCTTTTTGGCTTAATATCTCATGTCTTATTCCAATCTGTTACATGATTATATCAGAGACCCATACTCTGGTATATTTTTACCTCTTATATTCACCAGGTGTTATAGTATTAAGTAACCTGCCATACATGTTGCCACCTTTTTGGCTATAGGTTATATTCATACTATACTTACCGTATATTATCTGGAGACTTGTTGTACTATAAATGATTGGTCTTATCATTTAATATCGAATACCACCTTAGACAACAAATCACCAACAAACATAATTTATAAAGGTGAAACTGGTCCTAAACATATTACACCATATCTACAGTTGGATTTATAATCTACCTTTACCTCTCTTCACAGGGGATTATAAGGACCTTGACTGACTAGTGACAGTCTCCAAAAAAACAATCCAACGTCACCTATATCACCACGCATTGTTTGGAAGAGTTTCAAGAAAAAAAGCCTCTACTCTCATCCAAAAAAAAACCTCAAGCGTCTTCAGTTTGTCATAAACTACTGGAACTTTAAATGGGATTGGGTTCTATGGTCAGATGAAACCAAAATTGGGCTTTTTGGCAATAAACACCAGAGGTGGGTTTGACGCACACAGAGAGGTAGCCATATGGAAAAGTACCTCATGCACAAAGTTAAATATGGTGGTGGCTCTTTTTTGGGGGCTGTTTTTCTGACAGAGGATCTGGACATTTTGTTAGGATACCTGGCATCATGGACTCTATCAAATATCAACAGATATTAAATGAACACCTGACTGTCTCTGCCAGAAAGCTTAAAATGGTCCGTGGTCGGATCTTCCAGCAGGAAAATGATCCAAAACATACATCAAAATAAACACAAAAATGGTTTACTGACAACAAAATAAAGTCCTGCCATGTCCATCCCAGTCCCCTGACTTTTAAACCCCATAGAAAACCTGTGGAGTGAACTGAAAAGGAGAGTCCACCTGAATTTACCTCACAATTTGAATGATCAATAGAGATTCTGTTTGGAGGAATGGTCTAAGATACCTTGCCATGTATTCTGCAACCTCATGACACATTATAGGAGAAGACTCGGAGCTGTTATCTTGGCAAAGGGAGGTAGCACAAAGTATTGACTAAAAGGGTGGCAATAATTGTGCCACATATATATTTAACCATTGTCGAGATACATTCTATTTTAGGTCATGTTACCTTTGCTGTTCTTCACTATTTTTGATTTGTATAGTTGCCCACAGCACTTTATGTCCCACTAATATCTATGTCTCCTTTTAAATAAGTAAACATTTTACACCTATCTCTGATGGGTTTTCCCCAGCCTTTAAAGACAGCATAATGCTGCCATGTCTTCATTTGCCTTACCATTATTGTTTCTAACATGGAGTATTTACCTCCTTCTCCAGAGCTTCTCACAAGGGATATCCTCACTTAGTCTGCTCTCAATTTGCACAGTTCACAGGGTTAAAACAAATCATCATTAAACCAAGCATTTATGATTGATATTATTTGTCTAGTAAGAGGGTTTTAAGCATTTAAAGAGGATTGTTGAATGTGAATTGTGTGCTGTTTGGCTGATGCCCACATGGGATCACTTGCAAATTTTGGACGAGCTTTAAGAGGCATCAGTATATCCGAAGTATTATTGGATTGTTCCACTTGCTCTTTTTCCTTGTGGGCGCCAGCCATACATAACACATCATATTCCTTGTACCAATTCATTTTGGGATTATCCTGATTTGATTAAATATCTCTCTACTATTTTTTTATATATATATTTGTATATGGTTACTTTATTATTATATATATTTTTTTCAATTACTTTATGAACATTATACATGTCTATTGTATTGATGTTATATTGTTGCCAATACATTTATTGTTTGAGTGTTTTTTATTTATTTGTTTCCCTGTCGCAAGTAAGCAGCATGGCAAGTATTAAAGGGGAGGTTTCTTTCCTGACAGATTATCCAATCAGATGTTATCTTAGGGTATATACATATTCAGTCATATAAAGTTTTTAGGTCACAGATGAAGGCGTGAGACAAAACGCATCTGACCCCTCTCTACACTTGTTCCATTTTATGCTTTTTTATCTTCCATGATTAAATAAATATATTTTCCCTTGCTCTTACCTGTGCTCTGTTCTCTGTTTTTTTACATATATATTTAACAAAGTTTATTTTTTTTTATATAAACCTGTGTTGTGTTTGCAATTGTTCGATATCCATGAGAGCTAAGTATTTTTGTGCATTTTTTGCTCATATTTACCAAGGGTGCCAATATAAGTGGAGGGCACTGTATATATACATACATATACATATTTAGACATGTATATATGTATGTATCTCTATGTTAAAGGCCTTTGCCTGTCTTTTTTTCTCTTCTAACACCTGAGACCTCATATCTTTGTGCCCTTATAACTTTTGTATGCAATTTTTTGTTTTAATAATTTTTATCAGACAGTGTTATTATGAGTGTAACTGTACTGTTAAATGTATTTTTGATGTGTTTTGTGCAACTTTTTTGTCTCACAAAACAGTTAATCAGAGCTCTGAAGTCACCGTACCCCCTGACACGCCCTAAATTCAATTGCGCTCAATCGAACACATTTACTTTCAACTCATAATACGCGCACTACTTCCAACGCACGCAAAGAGCTATGATATACTCCTTTTGTTTGGCACGCAACAGTAAGCGCGCCACTCGTAATCAAGCCCATAGTGTGCTTTGACACATTTTCCTTTATATCAAATAAAAGAAATATCTATTTTTATTTCCATTATATTTTATACAGTGTCGACATTTCTTTATAGAAAAATCTCCTCATTGGCTCATCTGCAAATGCAAGAAGGTTGTAAGTAATCATTAAGGGATCGATTTATTAACCTCTTAGGCAGGCTTTCAGCTGCCTTCAGCTGCAGGTTCTCACAAGAGAATCTGCACGCCGTATTTAACAAGCAGCGGTCATCAGACCGCTGCTTTCCCACCCTTTCACCACCTAAGGGTCAATCTCCCCGGCCTTGTCCGACCTGCGCGGGCAGGGGGCGGGATTGCACATGAGCGCAAAATAGCTCTCATGTGCAATGCTGAATTACGCCAGTGGAATTCAGCCCGCCAGAGGCGAGCTGCGGCGGACAGGGGTGCATATATGCATCCCTGTCTGCTGCAGCTTGATAAATCGACCTCTAAGAGACAACTTACATATCCCAAGTCAGCTGAGGTGGAGGTTGGTTAATAACATGAATATTCAACTGGCTCTTACAGATATAACAAGTTGGCTACCCACAAATAACTGATTTGCAATCAACATGTAAAATCCAAGGACAGAGATCTAAGACCACATAGTCTGCACCTGCCAGTTTACCATATACCTAACTATAACAAGCCTCAGATGTGAAATGACTAATAGACTTTTTTTTTTATCTTAACGTGACTTGACTTGTGAAATGTAAGCCATAGAATGTTTGAAATGTTTAGGAAATAATGACTACGTATTTGCCATGTACACAATTAAAAATGACACACAAATGTTGTTTATTTGCAGTCAATATAGTGACTTTTTTTCAACCACACTTAGATTTTGCTATAAACGATTGTTATTTTTCCAAACATACTTGGTCTGAAAAAAGTAATATTTGTGTGGATACCTCGCAGAAAGAAAAGAAAAAAACACTGAAACTTATGTGTAAATGTTATGAATGACAGGGGTCTGAAAATGGGACTTGTGAAATGACCCTTAGGCTTTACTGGTAATTTCCCTGCATTGTTCTCTTTAGACTTTGCTATCTAGGGTTGCCATCTCTGACATTTGTCCCCTGGAGAGTTATGAGTTATACATGCTACAGGGTGTGCAGGGAGGAACATGCATTGTGCCCCTGAATAACTATTTATGAGTATCCCTACACACCCTGCAACATGTGTAACTCTTAACTGTGTAGGAAAAGAGGGCCAGGGTGGCAACCTTATTACTAAATCACCATTGTCCCTATTGTCCCTATTGGATGAAATCTAAACCAAGTAATTTATAACTTTACATCTAAAGCCAAGTGATTTATAACTGTACAGTAATAGCAATAACATTCAAATATTTATTTGTCAATAACCTTGGAAAGTAAACTATTTGATCACTACACTAATACTTACCAAAGGCAACATATTTTATTTTCTAACATATCGGGGTCTATTTATATATGTGTGGACGGACATGATCCGCTATAGCGAACCATGTCCGCTGCACATCGATAAATGCTGACAGCATACGCAGTTCTTGTGAACTGCTGGTGCAATACCGCCCTCTGCAGATTTGCGGCCAATAGCGGCCGATAGCAGGGGGTGTCAATCAGCCCGATCAGAGGCGGCGTATGAGTTAAGGAGCAGCTTTCTTACGACCACTGCTTCTTAACTCCTGTTTTCGGCGAGCCTGAAGGCTTGCGCGGAAACAAGAGGGACAGGGGCCATTCGGCCCTTGTTAAATAGACCCCATCTTCTTTACAATATAAAGATAAGCATATTTTTAGGAACAGATCATCTTAAAATATATGTGGTATTGTCTATTTTCCAAGCAAACAATTTTATTGCAAAAGTGCAATTCAGTGTGTGCATTGGAGCAAATATTTAAATACTGAGATGTTCATTGGCCAAATACATTCTAAATCAATTTGTAATAATGCATTTCATAAACTTTCTGTTTTACATAACTGCATTTCACGTTCTTTTTTCACACACCTAGGCAGCCATCACAAAAATTAGAATGAATGAATGAATGAACAAATTGATTAATTAATTTATTCATTCATTCATTAAATGTTATATATGGCCCAAGGCTCAAAATTCCATTTAGACAGCCTATTCTTTAGAATCCAACAAGATCACTGCTTTTCCTAGGTAAACTTTTCAGTTATGGATGGAGTCACTTTGAGACAATACAACTTTGAATACAATGTAAAGTCAACAACAAAAGATTGTTTGCACTAATAGAATTGTTTGAGCATTCAAAGTTAAAAAGGCTTTCATCAGGTTTAAAATCAATGTATCATGATTATTTAAGATAACATAAATTGGTGCTAGCAATAAAGAACATTGTGTAGATGGTGTATATTATTAACAGTAAGGCAAGTTAGTGCATTGTAATATGGTGAAACCAGCTTTAAAAGGACATAAAAGACAATTATTATGTTCCTCTTTATCAAGAGACCACCTATTTTTGTGCTCAAGCAGTCCCTTTAAACTCTGCAACTAAAGAAATTACAGGAAAAAACACACATACAATATATTCCACAAATTGCTTCCACACCTGGACTATCAGCCAATCAATGGAGTATCAGAGGTCAGGTTGCAGGCAATTTACAGTTGATCATTGGCTGCATTTTATAAGGATGGTCAATTTATTAAACGGCTACATTGTTTATATTTGTGACCCTTTAATAGAAAATGGCTGCACATTTGTCCGCCACTCATAGGGGTAGCTTTAATAAGCAACGGATGCTGCTTTCTACCCGCAAATTTTCTGGCTCGCCGGGATCATAGGTTAAGAAGCAGCGGTCATAAGATACGATCGGGATGATTGACACCTTCTGCTAGCAGCCGCAAATGTGCAGGGGGCAGCATTGCACAAGCATTTCACAAGAAATGCTTGTGCAATGTTAAATGCTGACAACGTATGCTGTAGGCATTTAGCGATGTCGAGCGGACATGATTCCCTACAGCGAATCATGTCCGCCCGGCATATGATAAATTCACCCCAGAGTGTGCTTTGACACATTTTCCTTTATATTAAATAAAGTAAATAACTATTTTTATTTCTGTTATATTTTATACTGTGTCACCTCTCTTTATAGAAACATCTCCTCATTGGCTCATCTGCAAATGTAAGGAGGTTGTGAGTCAACCTTTAGAGCTAACTTACATATCCACTATCCCTGATAACCACTATCCCTGAGGTTGAGGTTAGTAATACAATTAATAATCAACTGACTCTTAAAGGTATAGCAAGTTGGTTAACCACAAATAACTGGTTTGCAATCAACATGTAAAATCCAAGGACAGAGATTTAAAACCGCATAGTCTGCACCTGTCAGTTTAAAGTAATAGAAAGGTCAAAAATAAAATGTGAATTGGTGCATTTCAATTTTAAATAGAAGCATTTTTAACAATATACTTTAATTAGCAAAAATGCTTCTAGTAAAATTTACTACAGTTTTTCTGCAGCATATGCACATAACCTGTAAAGAGCCCGTGTACCAGTATTCAAACACCCCACTTTGTCAGAGGGTCAGCAGTAGCTTGATCACACAACTGAAGTCTTCTGAAGCAATACACCCCCCAGCCACCTCTCTGAGCAAGCATTGTGTTTGAATACTAAGGCACGGGCCCCCACAAGATATGTGCATATGCCTCAGAAAAACAGTAATAACATTTACTAGAAGCATTTTTGCTAACGGAAGTATATTGCAAAAATGCTTCTATTTCAAATTGAAATGCACCTATGCACACTTCATTTTGTTTTACCTTTCTATCCCTTTAAGCAGATGGGCTGCAGGATAAGAAATCTGGTCTAATATGCTACCTTGTTAACTTATGTGGGCTGCTCCACCTTTAAATGCCAGTGCCTATTTTTGGTCCGAGTCCAGTCCTGGTGTTTATATACATACACATATAAAAAATTAATTGTATTTAATGTAATTATTTTACATTCCAAAGTTCTTCCATTAGGAGAAAATGTTCTTAGTATTTTGAAATATATATTTTTATATATATATATATATATATATATATATATATATATATACCTATATATTCATATGGATACAGTATATAGATTTAGATATATATTTTACAAAAAATAACCATATATTTAGAAATATATATTAACAATTAAAAATAGCATTTTCTTCTATGTATAGAACATTGAAATGTAAAATATTGATGACTACCTTCGAGTTTAGCAATGTAGGTTTTACGAGGTGTTAGGTTAGTGCATGAGCTATAAGTGTTCGTTTTTTTTTATAAAGCGTGCTCTATTGAAGTCTATGGGGAGATGAAGTTAACACGGTCGCGTTATCCGAATTCCTCAAGTTAGCATGCATCGGGTTTCATTTGCGCTCTTACTTTTTACTTTCAACTTGTAATAAGCGCACAAACCCTCCTGCATTAATAGCAAAACAATCCCAGAGCGCGCCACTTGTAATCTGGCTCTTTATATACAAATCTCAAGGTATATACTGTCCCTTTAAAGTATGTCCCCAGTTACACTTAGAAATGGACTCTCTGCAGTCATCTAAGCTGTCTGATCCAGGTTGACTGAGATCTTCCATCATTGTGAAGCTGTTTGCTTTTCAGAGACAAAGACATGCTTCTTCTTATCTCCCTTAACTAACAATGCTGGAGCAAATGAGCAGAAGTTTCACTTAAAGGGACAGTCAACCATAGAATTGTTATTGTTTTAAAAGATAGATAATCCCTTTATTACTCATTCCCCAGTTTTGCATAACCAACACAGTTATATTAATATACTTTTTACCTCTGTGATTACCTTGTATCTAGGAACCTTCTTCCAGACCCCTGATCACATGACTCTGACTCTTTATTATCTATTGTCTTAAATTTAGCATTGTATTGTGCTAGATCTTAAATAACCCCCTGTGCCTGAACACAGTGTTATCTATATGGCCCACGTGTACTTTCTGTCTCTTTGTGTTGAAAAGAGATTTAAAAAGCCTGTGATAAGAGGCAGCCCTCAAAGGCTTAGAAATTAGCTTATGAGCCTACCTATGTTTAGTTTAAACTAAGAATACTAAGAGAAAAAAGCAAATTTGATGATAAAAGTAAATTGGAAAGTCGATTAAAATTAAAAGTCCTATCTGAATAATGAAAGTTTAATTTATACTTGACTGTCCCTTTAAACACTTCCTGACCTTCATTAGTAATTTACACTTTTTTTTCAGGCCAAATTGAGAACAGAGATTAAGGGGTCGATTTATCAAAGGCTTTCACCAGCCTTCGACCCCTTATGACTGAAGGTTCTCACAAGAGAATCTGCAATCTGTTTTTCTGAAGCAGCAGTCATCAGACCGCTGCTTCCATAACCTCTTCGCTACCTCTTAGTTGGCAAATTTCAATCTCCCCAGTCTCATCCTATCAGGGAGATTGACAGCTCCTGCCCACACATGATTTGCTGTGCACGGGCAGGGGGCGGCGTTAAACAAGAGTGCAAAATTGCGTTCTTGTTCAATGCTGAATTCCGACAGAGGAATTCAGCCTGCCAGAGGCGAGCTGTGGTGTCCGCCATAGCATGATAAATCGACCCCTAACTGGATTCATATAATAATGTGTCCTACTCACACTGACACATTAAAAATGTAACTTCCTAGTGTTTATTTTAATATTAATTTTTCAAACAAGACATATCTATACAAATGCAATTACAATTGAACAGGAGGGTCGTCATGAATGGTGGGCTTGGTTGTGGGCTACATTACATTATGATCAAATTTATGCTTAATCCTCAAAACAAAATGACATATTAGTTAAAAATAGCTATTAATGAATTTATTTTAACTGGATATACTACTCAAGTTTAAAAAAATGTGTACACAATTAAATAGTTAACTACTTAATGAGAAGTATGAAACAGATTGCTGACGAATACACACAAAAACCTTGGCAGGTCATAAATTGCCCATTGGCCGTATTTTGAGAGGTCCCACAATAGAAAATGTTTTCAGGTCTCAGATAGTACCTGTAAAAAATTGTTTAAAAACTAGTCTATAAGTTATTTTATTTCAGCTGTCATGCGACTATTAAAGGGACATTGTACACTAGATTTGTCTTTGCATAAATGTTTTGTAGATTATCCATTTATATAGCCCATCTGGTAGTGTTTTTTAATAACATTGTGCTGATTTTCAGACTCCTAACCAAGCCCCACAGTGCCAGATGTATACGCGTGTTTACAGATTCCAGCAGGCTCCTGTTTATGTTATCTGTCTATTCATATGCAGGGAAGGGGGTTGGGGGAGTGTCTGCTCTATTTGTTTATCCAGCCCCTTTCAGTGGGTGTCCCAGACTACCCCATCAACAGTACTAAACTTGGAGCTTCTAAATAAGTTTTTAAAAGGTTTTATACTGGATTTCTAGTATCTGTGCATATTCTTCTTTATAGTAGTCTATTACATGCAATTATATGAAAATTGATGTATACTGTCCCTTTAACTATAATGGTAGTGTGTTGCACCTTTGCAACACACTAGCTGGCACAAAAGTGTGCTATTATTTTATTTGAGAGCAAAGTGGGTGCAGTCGGGTTAGTGAAGAAAACATTGTGCTATTAGAAGCAATATTGAAAGCCCAACACAATCCCCCAAAGATGCCTTTACCTGATAAAACTGCCACCTGTTCAGTGTTTCCTCTAAGGCCAGTTTTGTAAGCAGCCCAGCAGTGAAACAGTTAATTAAAACAATTAGCAAAAACTACACAATGCAGACTGCAAGGTGTTTCACTGCTGTGTCACTCACAAAACTGGCCTTAGAGGGAATACTGCACTTGTGCTAAAAATTATAATAGTGCAGTATTGTCTAAAAAAAAAGCTATGTAAACGAGAGAAGCAAGAAATGAATCCCCAGTATTCCTGCAGCTGCTTTAAATAAAATGGATTTTTTTCAGCTGATAGCCTGAAATGATTTTCCTTTTTGACACAAAGGGCTAGATTACAAGTGGAGCGCTAATTTATTGCGTCCCTGCAAATGGGCAAATTCACCTGTTAACGGGTGCGCGATAAATAACCAGCATTACAAGTGGCTGGTTATTGCTACCACAAACTCACTGTAGCAATAATCGCTTACAAAATTAACCAGACATCAGACCACTGGTCAATTTTTAAAATGTACCCCACCTGCCCCCCAAAAATGTGTGTAGTGCAATTTATTAAATTAAAAATATTTGCATCTTTTAAAAATCAAAAAAACAAAAACTGCACTAAGGTGGTGATGAAGGGGTTGTGAACCCCGAAAACGTTCCATTAAATTGGTTTTTGTGAAAAAGTCCTGAGAGTGCATTCTCTTGTTTTTTATTTTATATATATATATATATATATATATATATATATATATATATATATATATATATATATATATTTATATATATATATATATATATACTGTATACTTATATACAAAAACAATTTAAAAACTAAAATTTAAGGCAGTGTAAAATTTAAGGCAATTTAAAAACTAAAATTTAAGGCAGTGTAGGTTATGTGTTTCAGATAATCCTCTGACATTTTTGTAACTGGAAGACTAAACAAATATTTAAATTTGAGGAAATTCAAAGGCTTTATCAAATCCCCGATAAGGATAGATTCTATTTTATACAAGCAAAGCACTATTTAAGGTAATTTCTTTACCAGGATTCTGATCTTTTCTTTCAGTCTCACCCTTTACTGGACAATTTAAAAATTAAGCAGAGGCCACTCTCAGTTATCTATGAAACACTTCTAAATAAGTCAAGGCAATTAGAAAACCTCTATAATAAATGAGAAAACAGCATACCCATCTGCAGAGAAGATAAAATAATACAAATTAGTTTGGGGACAATATATAAACTGGAGAACTCAATGGCAGGAAGGGAATCACATTTTAGACTTATGCACCAAGATTACTTAACCCCGAATAGAGTTTGTAAGTGGAATAAAGAGGTGGAGAATAAGTGTATTAAATGCTCAAGAAATAATCCGGACTTACTTCATTTGGTATATGAATGCCCTAAACAATTCCAATTGTGGTCGAAAGTGGGCTTTTGGCTTTCTAGTATATTAAAATTAGATATAAAACTATCATCAGTAAATGTTTTTTTCCTTACACACTCTCCTCTATGGGGGGGAAATAATAGATTCATACATAAAGTGATAATAAAAACAAGATCATTGATCTTTTCCTGCTGGATTAACAAAAAATCTCCAAATGTTAGTCATATTAAGAAGGCAATGCTAAAAGAAGGCATTCTTGAAGCATATGACTATAAAAATGTTTGCCCTTTTAAAGTAGATAAATTCTTTAATGTATGGGGTCCATTTATTAAGGCTATGGGTAATGATTATATGAATCATATTAATCGGATTATCAGTATTCCACAACTACTTGGAGAGGAGGGGAGAGGGATGTGAGGGGAGATGAGAGGAGTTGGGAGGAGGTTAAAGGGCCATTATACACTCATTTTTTCTTTGCATAAATGTTTTGTAGATAATCTATTTATATAGCCCATAAAGTTTTTTTTTTAAATTAATGTATAGTTTTGCTTATTTTTAAATAACATTGCTCTGATTTTCAGACTCCTAACCAAGCCCCAAAGTTTTATGTGAATACGCTCGACTACCTACTCCAGCTTGCTCCTGTTTGTGTAAAGGGTCTTTTCATATGCAAAAGAAGGGGGAGGGGGGGAGTGTCTTATTTGCCACTTGCAGTGGGCTTTCCAGCTACCTTTTCAACAGAGCCAAACTGACAGCTTCTAAGTAAGTTTTTAAATGGTTTTATACTGGATTTTTATATCAGTATCTGTGCATATTATTCTTTATAGTAGTGTCTATTACATGCAGTTATATGAAAATGAGTGTATACTGTCCCTTTAAGAGGAAAGAAAATCCCCCCCCCCTTTTTTTTTTCTTCCCTTTTTTCCCCCAAGTACTTCTATAGACATAGTGACAAACAATTTATTTAAGAACAATCTCCTTGGTCAATGCTAGGACTAAGGATAAATGTATCTACTTAGGAAGGATTGATGGTGTGGTTGAAATGTATCCTTATCAAAATGGACTTTGCCTTCCTTGTTCTTTCGTTTATATATGTGATGTAAAGTAACTATGTATCCAATTTTGTATTGTTGTTATAAGAAAATAATAAAATATTAAAAAAAAAAAAAAATCCTCTGAGTAAGGTATCCATTATCACCCTGAATGGGTTTGTTTCTGAAGAAGTGAAGGGGCCAATGACAAAGATCTAATTTGGCTACTTATTTGTTAGGATATCATTATAGTATCTAAGGGTAATGCAAGTAAGCATAATTGTATATAAGGGTCTTTTGTATTTCTGGACCTATGTAATACTCCTTTAAATGTATAATCAAATTGATGTGTCTTTTTGTATATAGCTGCAAAATGGTTCCCTGGCAAATTAAAAATTAGAAATAAGAGCAGTGCTGAGTTACAACTACCGTTAAGGTTTGTTTGTTATGGTACGTAGTGATATATTACAATAGGATTGAGATTTGACAGGGTAATGTAGTATTGTTAAACTATGTATCACTGATTCACAAGACATTTTGATTATAGTTATGAAAATAATAGGACAGTGTAAAGCACTATTGTTAAATTATGTACCCTTGATCTATAAGTTGCTATGATTATAGAAATGAGAATAGGTCAGTGTAGTAGTATTATTCCGTTATGCAGCAATGTTATTGTGATGGTCCGAACAACTGTTCAATACTTGCACTATGGTGTGTGGCTCTATTTCACAGTGTTTTACTATTTTGACATTTTAGTTTTTTTGTTCTACGAGGGTTGCCGTACGGTCTCCGGCGCATGCGCAGTTGCACCAGGAAGACACTGACGACAGTTCACAGGAAATCATGAAGGTGGAGGGAGCACTATATAGGGTGGTAAGGTAAGATGTCTGCGTACTGTATTGGTCTAAGGACGGGGGAAACCCCGAAAACATTTACCATTAAAGTGTTGTAGATAACGGAGATTGCTATTCCTTGTTATTTTTTGAGTATTTACTTTTTTTGAATGGCACCCCCCGGCAGGTGTATAAGTGATAAGTGAGTGCTGGATCCCACAATGGATACTATATGCTTTATACATATATATTTATATTTCGCCGTGTCTGACGGCATGAAAATGAGGCTCCCATTGGATTGCAAATTGTAATGCCAGCACACATTTGCATGCACTGGTATTACTCAGTGGAGTCCAAATATCGCTTTTGCAAAAGCAATATTTTGCGCTCCAATTGTACTTTTGCCCAAAATCCGATAAATAATAAGGCCCAGGAAAATATGGTTTCTCAAAATAATTTATAAATAAAATAATTTTTAAATTTTATGTAGTTTATTTAACTTTTATTATCAACAAAAAAGTTCAACCTTCATAAACATTGACAGCTGCTAATCTTATCATTTTCCCTAAGGAAGGCCAAATCCTACATTAAAGGGACAGTATACACCAATTGTTATATAACTGCATGTAATATACACTACTATAAAGAAGAATATGCACAGTTGCTGATATAAAAATCCAGTATAAAACCTTATAAAAAATGTACTTAGAAGCTCCAAGTTTAGCACTGTTGATGAGGTTAGACTGGGACACCCAGTGAAAGGGGCTAGGTAAACAAAAAGAGCAGACACTCCCCACTTTCCCTGCATATGAAAAGACAGATAACATAAACAGGAGCCAGTAGGAATCTGTAAACGCGCGTATACATCTGACACTGTGGGGCTTTTCTAGGAGTCCGAAATCATCACAATGTTATTAAAAAATTAGCAAAAATATTTAAAAAAAAAAAAAAACACTACCAGATGGGCTATAAAAATGAATCATCTACAAAACATTTATTCAAATAAAAATCTAGTGTACAATGTCCATTTAATATAACTTTATCTTGCCATCTCCCTCCTAAATGTTGCATATACAATCACCTAGATTACGAGTTTTGCGTTGCGGCTAGTAACGCTGAAAATATGGCATTTTCAGTATTAAAACAGCACAGCAGCCATTACAAGTCTTGTTGGTATAGGTGTACCACACACCTTTTAGCCTGTAACGCAACGTCAGTACCGCACTCGTAAAAATTACGTTTTTTCATGGGACTCCCCTAGCGCCGGTATTACGAGTTTTGCGGTGAGGCTAAAAAGTGAGCGTTACAGCCTATAACGACAAGATCCGTACCGCCATCTAAATTCATCAGTTATGAGTTTTACGCTACAAAGCTGTAGCATAAAACTCATAACTAAAGTGTTAAAAAGTACACTAAACACCCATAAACCACCTATTAACCCCTAAACCGAGGCCCACCCTCACCGCAAACACTATAATAAACTCATTAACCCCTAATCTGCCACTCCCGACATTGCCGCCATTAATAAAATGTATTAATCCCTATTCCACAGCTCCCCAACATCGTCGTCGCCACTATAATAAACCTATTAACCCCTAAACCGCCACCCTCCCACATTGCAAACACTATTTAAATATTATTAACCCCTAATCTGCCGTCCGCCCACACCGCCGCTATAATAAACCTATTAACACCTAAACCGCAAGCCCCCCACAACAAAATAAACTAAAATAAACTATTAACCCTAAACTGAAAGCCCCCCACAACGGAATATACTAAAATAAAATATTAACCCCTAAACCTAATGACCCCCTAACTTTATATTAAAATTACAATTTCCCTATCTTAAATTAAATTAAAACTCACCTGTCAATTTAAAAAAAATATTTTTAAACTAACAATTAAACTAATATAATTATTAAACTAAAATTAAACTAACTACCAAATAAATAAAACTAAACTACACATTAAAAAATCCTAACACTACTCTAAAAATTACAAAAAGTATCTAATTACAAAAAATAACTAAATTACAAAAAAAACAACAACACTAAATTACAAAAAATAACAAACAAATGATCAACAATAAAATAGAATTACACCTAATCTAATAACCCTATCAAAATAAAAAATCCCACCTAAAAAAAAAAACCTAGCCTACAATAAATGACCAATGGCCCTTAAAAGGGCCTTTTGTGGGGTATTGCCCCAAAGATATCAGCTCTTTTACCTGTAAAAAAAAAAATACAAACAACCCCCCAACAGTAAAACCCACCACCCAATCAACCCCCCCCCCCCAAATAAAAAAAACTATCTAAAATAACCTAAGCTAACCATTGCAAGTTAGGGGGTGTTAGCGTTAGGGGTTAATAGTTTAATTTAGGTTGTTGTGATGTGGGGGGCTGGCGGTTTAGGGGTTAATAGGTTTATTTACGCCTAGATTTAGAGTTCTGCGTTAGCCGTTAAAAGCAGCGTTAAGGGGTCCTAATGCTGCTTTTGGCCGCCCGCTGGTATTTAGAGTCAGCCAGGAAAGGGTCTACCGCTCACTTTCAAGCCGCGACTTTTCCATACCGCAGATCCCCTTACGCCAATTGCGTATCCTATCTTTTCAATAGGATCTTCCTAACGCCGGTATTTAGAGTCTTGGCTGAATTGAGCAGTAGACCCTCTACCGACAAGACTCCAGACGCAAAAAAAATCAGTAGTTAAGAGCTTTCTGGGCTAACGCCGGTTTATAAAGCTCTTAACTACTGTGCTATAAAGTACACTAACACCCATAAACTACCTATGTACCCCTAAACCGAGGTCCCCCCACATCGCCGTCACTAT
The DNA here is from genome assembly GCF_027579735.1 of Bombina bombina. Lineage (NCBI taxonomy): Eukaryota > Metazoa > Chordata > Amphibia > Anura > Bombinatoridae > Bombina > Bombina bombina. Next base: position 978,225,004 of record NC_069502.1, read on the forward strand.
AATAAAATTTTTTAACCCCTAATCTGCCGACCACACCGCCGCCACCTACATTATCCCTATGAACCTCTAATCTGCTGCCCCTGACATCGCCGACACCTATATAATATTTATTAACCCCTAATCTGCCCCCCCAACGTCGCCGCTACCTTACCTACACTTATTAACCTCTAATCTGCCAACCGGACCTCGCCGCTACTCTAATAAAGTTATTAACACCTAAACCGCCGCACTCCCGCCTCGCAAACCCTATAATAAATAGTATTAACCCCTAATCTGCCCTCCCCAACGTCGCCGCCACCTAACTTCAAGTATTAACCCCTAATCTGCCGACCGGACCTCGCCGCTACTCTAATAAATGTATTAACCCCTAAAGCTAAGTCTAACCCTAACCCTAACACCCCCCTAAATTAAATATAATTTTAATCTAACAAAATAAATTAAATATTATTAACTAAAGTATTCCTATTTAAAACTAAATACCTGTAAAATAAACCCTAATATAGCTACAATATAACGAATAATTATATTGTAGCTATTTTAGGATTTATATTTATTTTACAGGCAACTTTGTATTTATTTTAACTAGGTACAATAGTTATTAAATAGTTATTAACTATTTAATAGCTACCTAGTTAAAATAATTACAAAATGAACTGTAAAATAAATCCTAACATAAGTTACAATTAAACCTAATACTACACTATCAATAAATTAATTAAATAAATTACCTACAATTACATACAATTAAATAAACTAAACTAAATTACAAAAAAAACAAAACACTAAATTACAAAAAATAAAAAAAGATTACAAAAATATTAGGCTAATTACACCTACTCTAAGCCCCCTAATAAAATAAAAAATCCCCCCAAAATAATAAAATAATATTCTAAATTAAAAAGTAACCAGCTCTTTTACCAGCCCTTAAAAGGGCTTTTTGCAGGGCATGCCCCTAAGTAATCAGCTCTTTTGCCTGTAAAAAAAAATACATCCCCCCAACATTAAAACCCACCACCCACATATCCTCCGGATGTCCGGAGGACATCTGGACCGGCAGACATCTTCATCCAAGCAGCATCTTCTATCTTTATCCATCCGACGAGGAGAGGCTCCATCTTCAAGACCTCCGGCGCGGAACATCCTTCTTCCCCGACAACTAGACGACGAATGACGGTTCCTTTAAATGACATCATCCAAGATGGCGTCCCTCAAATTCCGATTGGCTGATAGGAATTGTAACTTCTATGAAGATGTCTGCCGGTCCGGATGTCCTCTTCTGCCCGGATAGGATGAAGACTTTTGCCGCTCCGGATGTCCTCTTTTGGTCCATCGGTGCCCGGCTGGGTGAAGACGACTCAAAGTAGGGAAATCTTCAGGGGGGTAGTGTTAGGTTTATTTAAGGGGGGTTTGGGTTAGAGTAGGGGTATGTGGGTGGTGGGTTTTAATGTTGCGGGGGTTGTATTTTTTTTTACAGGCAAAAGAGCTGATTACTTAGGGGCATGCCCCGCAAAAAGCCCTTTTAAGGGCTGGTAAAAGAGCTGGTTACTTTTTAATTTAGAATAGGGTAGGGACTTTTATTATTTTGGGGGGATTTTTTATTTTATTAGGGGGCTTAGAGTAGGTGTAATTAGCCTAATATTTTTGCAATCTTTTTTTATTTTTTATAATTTAGTGTTTGTTTGTTTTTGTAATTTAGTTTAGTTTATTTAATTGTATGTAATTGTAGGTAATTTATTTAATTAATTTAATGATAGTGTAGTGTTAGGTGTAATTGTAATTTAGGTTAGTATTTATTTTACAGGTAATTTTGTATTTCTTTTAGCTAGGTAGTTATTAAATAGTTAATAACTATTTAATAACTATTGTACCTAGTTAAAATAAATACAAAGTTGCCTGTAAAATAAATATAAATCCTAAAATAGCTACAATATAATTATTTGTTATATTGTAGCTATATTAGGGTTTATTTTACAGGTAAGTATTTAGTTTTAAATAGGAATACTTTAGTTAATAAGATTTAATTTATTTTGTTAGATTAAAATTATATTTAATTTAGGGGGGTGTTAGGGTCAGGGTTAGACTTAGCTTTAGGGGTTAATACATTTGTTAGAGTTGCGGCGAGGTCCGGTCAGCAGATTAGGGGTTAATACTTGAAGTTAGGTGGCGGCGACGTTGGGGGGGCCAGATTAGGGGTTAATACTATCTATTATAGGGTTTGCGAGGCGGGAGTGCGGCTGTTTAGGGGTTAATACATTTATTATAGTGGCGGCGAGGTCCGGTCGGCAGATTAGGGGTTAATAAGTGTAGGTAAGGTAGCTGCGACGTTGGGGGGCAGATTAGGGGTTAATAAATATAATATAGGGGTCGGCGGTGTTAGGGGCAGAAGATTAGGGGTACATAGGTATAATGTAGGTTGCGGCAGTGTACGGAGCGGCCGATTAGGGGTTAATAATATAATGCAGGTGTCAGCGATAGCGGGGGTGGCAGATTAGGGGTTAATAAGTGTAAGGTTAGGGGTGTTTAGACTCAGGGTTCATGTTAGGGTGTTAGGTGCAGACTTAGAAAGTGTTTCCCCATAGGAAACAATGGGGCTGCGTTGGGAGCTTAACGCTGCTTTTTGCAGGGGGTTTTTCATCCCAAACTGCCCCATTGTTTCCTATGGGGTAATCATGCACGAGCACGTTTTTCCAGCTTACCGATACCGTAAGCAACGCTGGTATTGAGGGTTGAAGTGGCGGTAAATTCGGCTCAACGCACCCTTTTTGGAGCCTAACGCAGCCCTTCAGACAACTCTAAATACCAGCGTTGTCGTAAGGGTGCGTTGGGAAAAAAAAGCAGCGTTAGCTACGCGGGTCTTTACCGACAAAACTCTAAATCTAGGCGTTAGTTAATAATTGTAAATTTAATTTAGATCTATTTTAATTATGTTAAAGTTAGGGGGTGTTAGGGTTAGGGTTACATTAGGGTTAGGGGTTAATAGTTTAATTTAGGTTGTTGCGATGTGGGGGACTGGTGGTTTAGGGGTTAATAGGTTTATTTAGTGGTAGTAATGTGGGAGGCCAGAGGTTTAGGGTGTTAATAGCTTTATTTAGGTGGCGACGATATCGGGAGCGGCAGAATAGGGTTTAATAACTTTAATATACTTGCAGCGATGTTGGGGTGTGGCAGAATAGGGGTTAATAACTTTAGTATAGTGGCGGCGATATCGGAGTGGCAGATTAGGGGTTAATAATTTTATTTAGGTGGCGGCGATATTGGGAGCAGCAGATTATGGATTAATAACTGTAGGCAGGTGTCGGCGATGTCAGGGGCAGCAGATTAGGGGTGTTCAGACTCAGGGTTTATGTTAGGGTGTTAGATTTAAACTGTAGTTTTTTTTCCCCATAGACATCAATGGGGCTGTGTTACGGAGCTTTTGTTTCAGCAATCGCAGGTGTTAGACTGTTTTTTTGCCGGCTCTCCCCATTGATGTCTATGGGGAAAGCATGCATAAGCACGTCAAAACATCGCTGCTTTTGTGTGTGGTATGGAGCTCAACGCAGCCATATCCGCCCGCACAAGCCGGGTTTTTTTAAACTTGTAATGGCAGCCCTATAGGGGTTAAATAACGCAACTTTTGTGGAATTCTTTACTTTCCCTATAGCGCTCAAAACTCGTAATCTAGGTGAATGTTAGCAAACACTTTGGTGAAAAGATTAAAATGTTAACTACAGGATCTACTACATGAAGATAAAGTAGTATTTATGAAAGCTAGCTATATCCTCAGAAATAAAATTATGTATACCAAAATATACACATCTCCATAGCTATAATCTTTACAAATAGCACAATGTCATCTAAAATATAATTAAAAAGCAGGGCAAGGAAGAGGTGCCCTATGTCTCTTCCATCATTTAACATAGCCTTTGACCTCTAACAATCAAACTAGACAATCCTTTCAAGGTATACATTTACATATACTCGAACCCAAAATTTTTCATGGTTCAGATAGAGCATACAACTTTCCATCTGACTTACTAGTATCTATTTTGCTTATTTTTCTTGGTATTCTTTGTTGAAAAGCATACGTAGGTAGGCTCAGGAACTGGGAGCCAGCTGCTGATTGTTGGATTCACATACATGCCTCTTGTCATTTGGCTTACCAATGTGTCCAGCTAGAGCCCAATAGTGCATTGTTGCTCCTTCAACAAATGATACACAGAGAATGAAGTAAAATTGATAATAGAAGTATTTTGGAAAGTGGTTTAAAAATGTATGCCCTATATAAGTATATATGTGGTGCAGAACTTTGCTTATCGTAACACAGCACACAACGTATTTATATGTCTGAGCTTCAGGAAGCTCAAGCTTGTCTTGGCTGTTAAATTTCAGCTGAGAGGGTGGCTAACAGTCAGAGGAGCTAGACGTGTATTCTGTGAGCTCTGGCTCTTTTGCAGAGATTAACTGTAAATACTACTTTATTTCTATCGGATTATACATATTGGAGAGAGTGGACACTTCACAGCACGACATATGAGACCGGGTGACCTGATTTATTTGCAGATTTGGATCGCAGCACTTATAACCAGACAGACAGGCACCGGATACTAATCTGACCGCCGGAGGGTCGGGGCTCCGCTCCGGCGGCTGGACAGATAAGTCTACTTGCAGTATCATCCACCCACAGACCCACTGATACTCGGATCACCGGACAAACCCCCACGCAGGTAAAATAAACTAACTGCACATAACAGACACGACACACGCGCCATTAGGACCGAGAGGCAACTCACTTGTTTCAGCTCATAAGACTACCGCAATACCTAAACAATTTGTAAGAGAAAGTTGGGGACTTTAAAAATACATTCCATATCGACTGAATGATCTCGACATTACAGAGTGATATTTTATTCTTTTGCTTAGCGGGAAAAGACACCATTTTCAGCCCACATCCACTCATTCAAGAGGCCCTTCTCCTTTAATTCACAACAGTGTGCGTGTCTTTGGGGTACATCTACAGTGACGATACACAGCATTATTGGCATGGCATGACGTTACAATCACTTTGCAATAAACTTATTCGCTCCTATTAAGACCTAACAACTACAATAAGAGACACGTTCAGTATCCCTTTAGCCTGATCAGGAGATCATCTTTACTCCTTGGTGGGAGCTGACTAAAGAGAGAATCTAAGGGTCTATAGTCTGAAGACTTAGGAGCTGCTCCTCACATAACCATCAAAGAAACTGTTGATATGCCTCACTAAACTACTATGAAGAGATGCTGGTAAATGTTTGGGTGTGACGAGGGGGGCAAGCACTCTCTTGTACCTGTGTGCAATGAGAGCCATATACAGTTTTTCATGTAGCAGCTAGACATCGCAATATTTTGAATCTTTATCCACGCTCCTGAGTTAACCCCCTGCCCGATATATATACCATACAGACACTTTTGTTGTTTTTATTATATCCCACCCAGACAAGATGAAAAACAAAATTCAGACAGTTAAGGAATGTCTGAGTAAATCACAAAAAAAAACAAAAGCAACAGGAGTTAAGCAATTCCAATCCTATTGAGAGTGTACAGTCAATTATCCCTGACAACGCTAGCTCTAGCACATCGGATCCTCAGAACACTGCGCTGCTCTCACAAATAAAATCTCTATTCCAGGAGGAGCTCAAAACCGCTCTTTCTGATTTAAGACAAGATATTAGAGACATAGGCAGCCGCACAGCTGATCTGGAAGAGAAAACGGAAAACATCTCAGAGGAGATCCCTATAATTCATGCAACCTTATCGGAGCAAGCCAACTACATCTCTAAATTAGAAGAACAGATTGAAGATCTAGAAAACAGATCTCGTAGATCCAATCTTCGTGTCAGAAATCTTCCAGAATCTTATAAGGACTTACAGGTCACCATGGTGAATCTTTTCAAGCAGCTAGTTCCTGAAGTGGAACCTGATCTCTTCATAATGGACAGAGTACATAGAGCTTTAACCAAACCTCAACAATTTTCAACAAGGGATATTATTCTTAAGCTCCATTATTACCATGTTAAGGAACTTATCCTCAATGCAGCCAGAGCACAACAGAACCTTTCCTTTGAAAGCCACCCTATCCAAATTTTTGCGGACATAGCCCCTATCCCTTTGAGGAAGCGCAGGGAACTTAGACCAATCACTACGGCTCTGTCAAAAGCACAAATTAAATATCACTGGAACTTTCCATTCAGACTGGTTTTTGCTCACCAAAATGTCAACCATTCCTGCACTACTCTGGAAGAAGGAGTGAACATCCTACAACGTATTCAAGTTCCGATGGAGCTACCCTCTACTCCTCCAACCTCTAGCTCTCAAAAGAAATCTTTCCAGCGGGAGTGGACACCGGTGGGCAAGTCCAGAAAAGCTAAGAAGTCTAAGGCAAATCCCAGTATCAGCAATGACATTGATATCCCCCTGGGGGAGGTATCGCCCCCTCCTTGATCAGCTGAGACTTGGTGCTGGATTCTTTGTTTCAGATATTGGAACTATCTAAGGGAACTTTTAGGCGAATCACGCCCGATGAACAGCCTATTCACTCTCTATGATCAATCTACTATGTCCCTTGTTCATTAAGCGTTATTAATCTGTTTTAAATGTTTACGCACTTTTCAACTGGTTGGTATTTGTATTAATACAAAATTTACATTGTTACTCAGGAGTTAACCCTCTACCCTACTAAATCTTCTATTGTTTTTTCTTCATTTTCTCCCCCCACTCCTCTCCCCCCATGACCACCTACGCCTTCTTTCTCCTTCCCCATTTCCCCCCCTGCTTTCTCTTTCTAGCTACTCTTATATGTCTAGCTTACTGCTAAGTTGTACAATATCCATCAGAAGTATGCTAAGGGAGGATTTTCCTCCCTTCTTATTTGAAATTATGATGGTCCTATATATAAGATGCCCTACTCGGACACCCAAACTAGAATTGCTATTGTTATTATGTACAGTTTAGTACATCTCTTTATTCTACTCTATTTAGACCAGTTGGTTCGAGTTATGAAATTGTTAGATCTGTTAACATTCTGTTATTGCTTCCAGGTTAAAGAAGTCACATTTAAAGGTGAAGTTAGTATTCCAACACAATTGCAAAAGATAAACCTGGTGAGAGGGTCTCGGCTTCCTGGACACTCTCCTCTTGGGGTAAGTCTCGGCTCTCCAACGCACAACTCTCTGAGGGTCACATTATTGCCTTTATGGCATTGTTGTTTATGGATTCAGATGGCTCTCTCCACTTCTCCTATGTTTAAATGTCTATAACTATATTATCACATAATGCTAGGGGCCTAAACTCTAGCATTAAAAGGAAAAAAGCCTTATCTACTTATAAGTCCCGGAGAGCTCAGATTGTCCTGATACAAGAGACACACTTTACCAAATCTTTTAATACTAAATATTGGGATAAGGCATATCCAATTCAGTATCATGCAGTTTGTAATAAAAAAAAGGCAGGGGTCACGATCCTAATTCAGTCTTCCTTGAATTTTAAAGAGGAAGAGGTGATAATTGATAAAGACGGGAGGTACATTCTTTTAAGGGGTTTAATTCAAAACACCCCGGTTATCATAATAAACATTTACGCACCTAATGAACATCAGGCAGCTTACATGACCAAAATAAGTAAATTATTAACCTCGTGGAGGAAATATAAAACTATTATAGGGGGAGACTTTAATCTTACATTAGATCAGAGAATGGACCGTACAACGCAGGGAATAAGCATATCTAGAACCCGGCCTTCACATGCTATTCTAAAAGACTTTACAGCAGATCACAACCTTATTGACAGCTGGAGAACCTTACACACTAACATTAAAGATTATACTTATCACTCGCCTATGCACAATACCCACACAAGGCTAGACTATATTTTTATAAGTCAAATATTAATGCCTCTCTTAGTACATTCCTCTATAATAAACTGCCCGTGGTCAGACCACTCCATGGTCGAAACCACTCTGTCTGGTGTCCTGAACCCCAATAGAGTAAAGTCATGGACTCTGAATGCTAGACTGTTACAGGACAAAATATTGCTACAGAGACTCTCTCAACAGATTGCTGATTTTGTCTCATTAAATGAGAATAGCACTGATAATCCTCTTTTTGCTTAGGGAGCTTTAAAAGCTTACATCAGAGGTTTTTTAATCTCAGAGGTGGGTAAGAGGAACAAACAAGAAAAACTAGGCTAGCACAGTTACAACATGATGTGAGTCTGCTCAGAGACCTTACAATAACACATCCTAGCAAAAAAAATATTAAACAACTTTGGGCTAAAAATGACGAGATAAACCAACTGCTTGACAAAGAGGCATGTAGATCCATTAAAGTCATTGACACTCATTATTATATCCATAGCAATAAACCGGATAGAATGTTAGCCAACAAACTCAAAGAACTAACAAGAATTTCCACAGTGCCACAACTGCAGGAGCAGAATGGCACATTTACTAACGATCCCCAATGCATAGCCAATAAGTTTGCCGAATTTTATAATCGTCTTTATAATCTCCCTAACCCAGATAGAGGTAAAAGCAAATCAACAGACCTAGATAATTTTTTAGGGCATAGTGGATTAGCACAGGTTTCCAACAAAGAACGTGACTCTTTGAATTCCCCAATTACTCAGATGGAAGTGAAGGCTTCCATTAAAAGCCTTAAATCCTCCAAAACACCAGGTCCTGACGGGTATTCGGGGATTTTCTACAAGTCATTGCAGGATGTTCTTATTCCTCAATTGACCATCATTTTTAATTCCATTATGAAGGGTAATGCTATACCTAAAGAGATGTTGATGGCTAGAATCGCTGTTATACCTAAACCAGGTAAAAACAAACAACACTGCCAAAATTACAGACCAATCTCCCTTATAAACCAAGATATTAAGATACTAACTAAAATTCTTGCCAATCGTCTAAACCCCATCCTCGAACGATTGATACATACTAATCAAGTCGGTTTTATCAAACATAGGGAAGCCCCAGACAATACTCGCAAAATTATTAATGTAATTAATATAGCTACTATCTCCGGAACGCCTTCTCTGTTCCTATCTTTGGATGCAGAGAAGGTGTTTGATAGAGTGGGGTGGGACTATATGTTTGCTGTTTTGAACAGAACTGGAATTCAGGGAGAATTCTGTAGGGCCCTGTCCACACTCTACTCTTGCCCTTCTGCCTTTGTCAAACTTGCGGGTTACCAGTCCATTCCAATAAATATCAAAAACGGTACCAGACAGGGATGTCCCCTTTCACCCCTTCTATTTGTCTTGTGCATAGAACCCCTGGGGTTAAAATTAGAGAGGATATAAATATTTCGGGAATTAGTGCAGGACATAAAGAATACAAAATTTCGCTCTTTGCGGACGATGTCATCTTATCTATAACTAAACCCCTGCTATCATTACCTCCCCTATACTCCATAATACAAGATTTTGGACACCTGTCAGGATACAAGATAAATCAAGATAAATGTGAGGCTTTGGATATCAAACTACCCACACACACACAAAAAAACTCCTAGAACTAAATTTTTCATTCAAATGGGTTCCCAAAACACTTAAATACCTAGGGATTAACCTCCCAGTTGATATATACAAACTATACCAGGCTAATTATGTCCCTATGTTTAAACACGTCAGAAACCTTATTGCAAAATGGTCTAAATTTAAAATTTCCCTATTTGGTAGAATGGTCTCCAAAAAAATGACTCTGCTGCCGAAGCTGTTATATCTGTTTCGATCCCTATCAGTCACGATACCATTATCAGAGTTAAATGCCCTACAGAAAGACATACTAAGGTTCATTTGGCAAGGTAGATAAGCTAGAATAAATAAAAAGAACCTCTGTGCTCATAGAAGCTGCGGAGGAGTAGGTGTACCAGATCTGGTTGCTTACTATCAGGCTGCTAGATTGGCTCAAACCTCAAAATGGTTTAAAAACGATCAAAGAGTTCCATGGCTAAATATTGAAGCAGATGTCTTGGACACTACCTATATACCGAGTGTGATATGGGCCCCCAAGAATTTTAGGCACCCTCTACAAAGTAAATTAATAACAATTTCCCATACCCTATATATATGGAAAACGATGAATGCAAAATATACGCTTATTCAGGAGAGATCCAGGACTACCCCATTAGTTACTCCACAGTCCCCGATTAGCTCAATAGTACAGCTGATATGGGCCAACAAGGGCCTTTATAGAATTGCAGATGTTTTAATAGACAATAAGGTTATGTCATACCAACAGTATAAGGAGATAGACCCAGATGATAGGAATATTTGGTTCCACTATCTGCAACTGAAGTCAAGAATTCAAGAGATTTCTGGTAGTTTTATGTTCCCGGAGACGAATCCTTTTGAGTCATTATGTCTAAATAGGGAACATACCTCAGGCTTGATCGCGACTTTGTACAGATTTCTTAAAGATAAACACTCACTGACCAAGTCCTCACTCATGGTGAAGTGGGAACAAGATTTAGGTGAATCATAGAGCCGAGACAATTGGTGCGATAACTTAAACAATGGTCTCTCATTCTCACAAAATGCTATGCTCAGGGAAAATTATATTAAAGTGGCATTTAGGTGGTATCTCCACCCAACCAGATTTGCTGTAGGGGAAAACCAATCCCAACATCTTTGCTATAGAAACTGCGGTGAAAGGAGATCATTCATCCATATGTGGTGGCAATGCACTAGAGTAAGCGAAGTCTGGGCCTCAACCTCTAATCTATTAAGCTCAATATTTCAAACGCAAATCACACTTAAACCTGAACATGCCCTACTACATTTTAAGTTACCACAAATCTCATATAGATCACATAAATTGGTAATGATCACCTGCACAATAGTTAGAATTTGTCTTGCCCAACACTGGAAATCTGCTCCACCAGACTTTTCAGTTATTTATAATAAAATAACATATCACTATAATATGGCAAGTATGGTTGCTGATTCCCTAGATTCTAGGGATAGCTTTATTGCACAATGGGAACCATTTATTATGTATCATGAGAATAGAAATAGAAGAGGAACCTAGTTTGTATTGTCTAATGACTCCTATATTTATGAGAGGCTGCGGTGGAGGGCCGGGACCCTGAGAGACTTCTTTCTTTTTCTTTAAAAATCCTAGTTTACTTACACACATTAGACGTAATGTTTGCAATTATTAATGTTATGTGTTGTCACTGGGAATTCATGTAGTTGATGTGACTAATTCTAACAACCTGTATGCTAATTTAAACTGGTAATTATTTGCTGTAATTTGACTATCTGGAAAATTTCAATAAAAATAATTTCAACTAAATTTCAGCTGAGAGCATGAGTTCCTGAGCTCCAGGCATCTTCACCCATATGGAACCTGAGCGTGATCAGTGCTCCAGTTCCATATCAGGGCACATGCCAGATCGTTACAGACAGTGACACAGTGTGTGTCATGGTCTGTAATGATCATCTGCTGGTGCCGGCGGGAGGTGTGGGAGATAATCCGGGAGGCAGGTGGGCAGTCCAGCAGCAGAGATGGGAGAGAGGAGGGAGGGCTCTATACTGCAGAAAATAAAAAATAAAGGGTGAAGGAGGGAAGGGGTGCTAGGCTACATAAAAAAGTGGGGTGGGGTTGTGGGGGTCCTAAGTAATGAACACGGGAGGGGGGAATAAGGGGAGCACTACACTACAGAAAAAAATCAAAGTAAAAATAAAAAATACACCCCAAAAAGTTGGTTTGTAGATACTGTCAGACAGCTGCCACTCCAGTACCTTAGATGGCAGGCACTAGTTAGAGGGGGGAGGGTTAGAGAGCTGTTTGGGAGGGAATAGGGAGGTTGGAGGGTAAGGGAGGAATCCTACACTGCAGAAAACAAAAAATAATATATATATATATATATAGGATTTTGATTTTTTTTTATTTAGATTTTTCATTTTTTTTCTTAGTGTTAGGTTTTTTTAAATTTGTAATTTAGATATTTTAATTGGTAGTATTTTTTATTTTATTAGATGAATTTATAGTTTAATGTTAGGTTTTTATTTATTTCACAGGTAAGTTTTTATTTATTTAAATAGAGTTATATTGTAATTTTAATTTAAAGTTAGGGGGTGTTAGGTTTAGGGGTTAATAGTTTAATTTAGTGTTTTGCCATGTGGGGGGCCGGCGGTTTAGGGGTTAATAGGGTTATTTAGTGGCAGAGATGTGGGAGGCTGGAGGTTTAGGGGTTAATAACTTTATTATAGTGGTGGCGGTCGGGGAGCGGCGGATTAGGGGTTAATTGCTTATATTAGTGTCAGCAATGTCGGGGTGGCAGATTAGGGGTTAATAAGTTTATTTAGGTATCAGCCATGTCGGGGGCAGCAGATTAGAGGTGTTTAGACTTGGGGTTTATGTTAGGGAATAACTTTTTGTTCCCCATAGAAATCAATGGGGTTGCGTTACGGAAATTTTTCATTCTGCGATCGCAGGTGTTAGTTTTTTTTCTAACACTTTCTCCTCATTGATGTCATGAGCATGTCAAAGCAGCCCTTGGATTTTGTGCGGTATGGAGCCTAACGTAACTATATCGCACGCACAATAAGGCTTTTCAGTAACTTGTAATGGCAGCACTATGTAGGGTGAAATAACGCAACTTTTGTTGCGTTCGTTTCGCACCCTGTTTAGAGCAAAACTCGTAATCTAGGTGATAGTAAATTGTGAAAAACCCCAAATTTAAAATTGCGCAAAAAATATGACACTTGCAAGTGTGTTTAGCATTAGGTTGTTATGACTCTGAATATAAATTAATTTGTATCAGTCCTATGTGCAACAGACACAAACATCTTGTACACAAACTTATAATTTGTTAGAGCATGTCATTTTTGCACTACAGAGAACAAATTCCATCTATTTCTTTAGCACTCGATCAATAGTCTAGTCTAGTGTTTGCTAGCATCTGCATGTTGGATAGCTTGGTTGCACTATACACGCTTTTATATATATATATATATATATATATATATATATATATATATACACACACACACACTAACATACATACACACACATATATATACACCTGTATATATATATATATATATATACACACACACACATATAAATACACACACATTTGACCCCTTCCCAGTCCTTTCCCTTTAATTCTGCCACAAAACATTCTATTCATTATTAGGTAATTATGTATTAAGCCTAAATATAACTTAAAACCTTTATTTCAGTAGCATTTTCATGTGTTTTATTTACTTACAGTGGCATTTTGGATTGCGCTTGAGAGCAACTATCCACTAAAAGTATATGGTGCAGTAAAAAAGTTTTGGCCACGTTAAGATTTATGGGCTAAAAGTTTTAACCATTTACTTTTAAAACCAGATTGTGCGTTATTCTTAGTATGTGACCAAGCGCAAGATAGCGCACCCTGCACTATTCAAAAACAGTATCTAGTAAAATTATAACAGTGTGTATAATCAAACAATAAAAGTGAAAAAAGAAGGAAATGATATAGCTGACTCTGATGTATGTTGTATTTGTCTGGCTTTTTCAAAGATCCTTGAAAAAGCCAGACAGGTGAAACGTAGGTCGGAGTCAGCAGTCCCAAAGGCAAAGTCCCAAGGAGGGGCAGTCATATAAAAACCAAGTTGCACCGGACCTTTCTAATATCTATCTAGGAAGGAGGTCTAAAAGCGCTGCCTGTTGATAGCCGCTGGGACACCAGAGTGACAGACAATTATTGCCTTTTCATTTTGCAAGGACTTTGCTTTTTAAAGACTGTTTCGGCTAGATTACGAGTTGTGCGTTAGGTTAAAAAAGCAGCGTTAAGAGGTCCTAACACTGCTTTTTAACGCCCGCTGGTATTACGAGTCTTGCAGGTACAGGTGTACCGTTAACTTTTTTGTCCAGACTTGTAAATACCGCAAATCCACTTACGTAAATTGCGTATCCTCTTTTTTCAATGGAACTTGCATAGCGCCGGTATTACGAGTCTGCCAAAAAGTGAGCGGTAGATCCTCTCCTGTCAAGACTGGTACCGCATTTTAAAGTCAGTAGTTAAGAGTTTTACACTACAACGCATAAAACTCTTAACTGAAGTGCTAAAAAGTACACTAACATCCATAAACTACCTATTAACCCCTAAACCGAGGCCCTCCCGCATCGAAAACACTAAAAAAAAATTTAACCCCTAATCTGCCGAACCGGTCATCACCGCCACTATAATAAATATATTAACCCCTAAACCTCCGCACTCCCGCATCGCAAACATTAGTTAAATATTATTAACCCATAATCTGCCGCCCCTAACATCGCCGACACCTACCTACATTTATTAACACCTAATCTGACGCCCCCAACGTTGCCGCCACTATACTAAAGTTATTAACCCCTAAATCTAAATCTAACCCTAACCCCCCTAACTTAAATATAATTTAAATAAATCTAAATAAAAATTACTATAATTAACTAAATTATTCCTATTTAAAACTAAATACTTAGCTGTAAAATAAACCCTAAGATAGCTACAATATAACTAATAGTTACATTTTAGCTATCTTAGGGTTTATTTTTATTTTACAGGCAAGTTTGTATTTATTTTAACTAGGTAGAATAGTTATTAAATAGTTATTAGCTATTTAATAACTACCTAGCTAAAATAAATACAAAAGTACCTGTAAAATAAAACCTAACCTAAGTTACAACACCTAACACTACACTATAATTTAATGACTTACCTAAATTAAATACAATTAAATAAAATTAGCTAAAGTACAAAAACAAACAAACACTAAATTACAGAAAATAATAAACAAATTACAAGATTTTTAAACTAATTACACCTAATCTAATCCCCCTAACAAAATAAAAAAGCCCCCCCCCCAAAATAAAAAAAGCCCTACCCTACACTAAATTACAAATAGCCCTTAAAAGGGCCTTTTGCGGGGCATTGCCCCAAAATAATCAGCTCTTTTACCTGTAAAGAAAATTTACAAATCCCCCCCAAAATTAAAACCCACCACCCACACAACCAAACCTACTCTAAAACCCACCCAATACCCCCTTAAAAAACCTAACACTAACCCCTTGAAGATCACCTTACCGGGAGAAGTCTTCATCCAACCGGGCCGAAGTCCTCAACGAAGCCGGGAGAAGTCTTCATCCAAGCCGGGCGAAGTGGTCCTCCAGACGGGCAGAAGTCTTCATCCAGACGGCATCTTCTATCTTCATCCATCCGGCGCGGAGCGGGTCCATCTTCAAGACATCCGACACGGAGCATCCTCTTCATCCGACGGCTCTTCTGGAATGAAGGTTCCTTTAAATGATGTCATCCAAGATGGAGTCCCTTCAATTCTGATTGGCTGATAGAATTCTATCAGCCAATCAGAATTAAGGTAGAAAAAATCCTATTGGCTGATGCAATTAGTCAATAGGATTGAGCTTGCATTCTATTGGCTGATTGGAACAGTCCCTTCGGAATTGAAGGGACGCCATCTTGGATGACATCATTTAAAGGAACCTTCATTCCAGAAGAGCCGTCGGATGAAGAGGATGCTCCGTGTCGGATGTCTTGAAGATGGACCCGCTCCGCGCCGGATGGATGAAGATAGAATATGCAGTCTGGATGAAGACTTCTGCCCATCTGGAGGACCACTTCGCCCGGCTTGGATGAAGACTTCTCCCGGTAAGGGGATCTTCAAGGGGTTAGTGTTTTTTTAAGGGGGTATTGGGTGGGTTTTAGAATAGGGTTGGTTGTGTGGGTGGTGGGTTTTAATGTTGGGGGGGGATTTGTAATTGTTTTTTACAGATAAAAGAGCTGATTACTTTGGGGCAATGCCCCGCAAAAGGCCCTTTTAAGGGCTATTTGTAATTTAGTGTAGGGTAGGGCTTTTTTATTTTGGGGGGCTTTTTTATTTTGTTAGGGGGATTAGATTAGGTGTAATTAGTTTAAAAATCTTTTAATTTGTTTATTATTTTCTGTAATTTAGTGTTTGTTTGTTTTTGTACTTTAGATAATTTAATTTAATTGTATTTAATTGTATTTAATTTATGGAAATAATTTAATTATAGTGTAGTGTTAGGTGTTAGTGTAATTTAGGTTAGGTTTTATTTTACAGGTACTTTTGTATTTATTTTATCTAGGTAGTTATTAAATAGTTAATAACTATTTAATAACTATTGTACAAAGTTAAAATAAATACAAACTTGCCTGTAAAATAAAAATAAACCCTAAGCTAGATACAATGCAACTATTAGTTATATTGTGGCTAGCTTAGGGTTTATTTTATAGGTAAGTATTTAGTTTTAAATAGGAATAATGTAGTTAATGATAGGAATTTTATTTCGATTTCTTTAATTATATTTAAGTTAGGGGGTGTTAGGTTTAGGGTTAGACTTAGGTTTGGGGGTTAATAAATTTAATATAGTGGCGGCGACGTTGGGGGCGGCAGATTAGGGGTTAATAAATGTAGGTAGGTGTCGGCGATGTTACGGCCGGCAGATTAGGGGTTAATAATATTTAACTAATGTTTGCGAGGCAAGAGTGTGGCGGTTTAGGGGTTAATATGTTTATTATAGTGGTGGCGAAGTTGAGGGCGGCAGATTAGGGGTTAAAAAGTGTAGGTAGGTTGCGGCGACATTTGGGGTGGCAGATTAGGGGATAATAAATATAATGTAGGTGTCGGCGATGTTGAGGGCAGCAGATTAGGGGTTCATAAGTATAATGTAGGTGGCGGCGGTGTTTCCGGAGCGGCAGATTAGGGGTTAATAATTATAATGTAGGTGTCGGTGATGTCGGGGGTGGCAGATTAGGGGTTAATAAGTGTAAGATTAGGGGTGTTTAGACTCGGGGTTCATGTTAGGGTGTTAGGTGTAGACATAAAATGTATTTCCCCATAGGAATCAATGGGGCTGCGTTAAGGAGTTTTATGCTGCTTTTTTGCAGGTGTTAGACTTTTTTTCAGCCGGCTCTCCCCGTTGATTCCTATGGGGAAATCGTGCACGAGCATGTTACACCAGCTCACCGCTAACGTAAGCAGCGCTGGTACTGGAGTGCGGTAATGAGCAAAATTTTGCTCAATGCTCACTTGTTGTCTGGTTTTTAAAAACCTGTAATACCAGCGCTGTCTGTAAGTGAGCGGTGAGCATAAACTGCTCGTTAGCACCGCACAGCCTCTAACGCAAAACTCGTAATCTAGGTGTTTGTTCTGAATACGTTTGCATTTTTGTTATTAAATATTGGAACCCCCTACAACCAATACAGTCTTTGATCCATTTGTACTGAGCGCATCACTTAGAGCAATAGTAGATCAATATCATCTGAGTAGTTTTCCTTTTGTGCTTAAAGGGATATTCTCATATGGTTTAACACTGTGAAAGTTTCGTTCCATTTTCTTTGAGGTATGAAGATCACCTTTTGAATATTAGCCCATAACCTTATAGTGCACAGTGTTGTATGGTATAATTTCTTCTTTTTGCACCCTGCACTATTATTTGCCCTCCACTTGTTATATTATTATTATTGCTTACTACTGAGTTACCTTGGGGGGGGCAACAGAAAAATATTTGCACCAGGGCCCTCTGTTGAGTAGGCCCTATGGCCCAGATTTAGAAAGACTGGGCAGAGTTTCCGAATTGTACAGCTCTAACTCCCCCAACACAATTCCTTGTACGGCTGTCTCTATATCCACCTTTGATTTGGTAGAATGTAAGACTTTAACACTCATCTGCTGGAGCATGCCTAGAAGCAAATAAGCTGCTGTGAACTCAGTTGAAATACAATGCCTGTGTTTCCGATGCTAAACACTGATAAGGGGGGTGGATCCGACTACTCCACACAGCATGGCTATGTAACTAATTTTGCTTATTTTTGAAAATTATTTTAAATTACTTGCCAGCAATTTCTTTTAAAACATTTTATGCAAACTATTTTTACTTAATTAGCCCTTTTAGGATATGCACAGATCTCAACATGTTGCATGGCAATTTAAAGGACCACTAAATGCAGTACAATTGCATTATTAACATGTGCATAATAAAAAGACAATAGCACTTACTCTAAATTTCAAATAAGCATTTTTCTGACAAATTTATTTTTCCCCATTTGCCGGCCCCCTTTATCATGTGACAGCCATCAGCCAATCACAGACTAGTATACGTATACCTTATGAACTTGTGCACATGCTCAGTAGGAGCTGGTGCCTCAATAAGTGAGTATCTGAAAAGTATGTGCAAAATTTGATAATAGAAGTAAATTGGAAAGTCTCTTAAAATTGCATGCTCTATCTGAATCATGAAAGTTCAATTTTAACTTTAGTGTCCCTTTAACTCTTGGCTGTAGGATGACTCGTGCGAGCCTGCAGACAAAAGCGCTCTGAAACTGCCGTTGCAGTTGCATAAATGGAGCCCAATGTGTTTAATACATAAATACATATATAAAGTGCCACTCAGGAGCCACAGATAATTACTGGTCTCAAATAGTACACAGTCTGTGAGTCATTAAGAATGCTGCAGTCACTGTGTTCTGCAAAACTTTCCCCACACACACAGTTTGAGGGTCAGGAGTGCACAAGTTACATTCTCTAAAGACTTCAAATAACAAAAATAGATTGCATCAAGCCCCATTGCCAATCAGAACATTAAAAATAACAACCTCAGTACTCATAACAAAATATACTTTTAGCACTAAAAATTGCAGTCTGCATTGTATCTAGCTACTTAAATGAGAAATATTAATTAAATCATAAACAACAGGCCAATATAAACCTACCTGTCTAATAAAGCCTGATAATAAATAATATGCTAAGAATTAAGGATTGTTAAACTCATATGTACAGACTGCAAGGAAAATTAGATTTGTGGTTTATGAAAAGTTATGAAAAGGCTGTAAAACAAAATAAATACTATGCATCTGTCAGTTGTTTGCTATGGCTCACATGACCTGCCTCTGTCTGGTTCTATCACATAGCATATTTAGTTAAATAAACAATAAGAACATCAGGTCTAGTGCCATCCCGGATCCAGGAATTTGCCACTGAGGAAACATGTAGATAGCAATGATGTTAGCTTTGTAAGACTCATTTTAAATACATGTTTTTCCTATTGCCAATCTGTTCATTTTATTATTTAAAGTCTGAAGGAGCAATGTTTACTCATTTTCATTTTATTTTCATTTCAGATTTCACAGCTAAACAAGTTGAAGGGATGTTAAAGTATTTTTTATTAGTTGCATTTAAAACATAAATTAATTGCTTTGGGTTTTTTTTGGTAGAGCATGTCACTGTAGGAATTATTGGTTAGTGAATTATCTCCCTAGTGATAACTTTTAAATCCAGATGTATTTTTTATGCTACTATGAATATCAGTTTAAAAAAGGTTTAACAACCTTTTTCAAGCCAACAATATTTTAATATGTATCAATAAGGATGTTTCATATGTATGATAGATCATTTTTTTAGTTTAATGTTTAATTGATACAATTAGAAAGTAATAATAACGTAAAATATAAACCTTTTTCAAAACAAATATGTTTAATATGTATACATTGTTCTGAGATTAATGTTACTGTTTCAATAGGTAAAATCAGAACGTAGTGACATAAAATAACAGTTTAAAAACAGTATAGTAGGACAGTGTATTATTGTTTATTTATATACAGGTTTAAGATCATTGACATAGAAGAAAAATATAAAAACGATTTCCTGATTGCACATAAATATATTTTACAATAGTTATTGCCCCAGTTTGACGTGCCTTTGCACAAAGACAGATGGAACTGGTAAACAAACTATCAGATCATTCAGTAGTTGATACACAGTCATCTGTGCAGTTAGGTTATGTTCCTTATTTTAATTCACACATTGTTTATTCCATATGCCACTTTTATTATTTTTGGCAAAGCTTGGACAATATTAATACTCCCAAATGAGCCAGTAGTTTGCAACATTTGCTAAACAATTACACATTTACACATTTTGGATATCCAAGGAGCCATTTTTTTGGAAAATGTCCTGATCATCACATACTTATACCCATGTGTTGTAGTACAAAAAATAATCTAAATATATAATCACTTGTGTATTTTAAAGTAATCATTATGAATATACAACCAGATAATTAAAGGGAGAATGAATGCAGGTATTTTTTATTATAGATGCTATCATTAGAGCAGTGAATAAGAAATGTTGGGCATATGTAACTCTTTTTTATTATTGCAAAGCACTAAAAAAACTATCTCAGTTACTACAAGATAAAAATATTCTAGTAGTAATCTTCTAGTATTCATTACATTCTTGTATATTTTTAGTTGACCTAAAAATGTACATAAAATACTAGTGCTATTATATGGCAAACATAATTTAATAGCAAAGTTATAAACTTCTGTTATCAATTTTTCTTTATTCTCTTTGTATCTTTTGTTGCTTTTTTAAGGTTTATTTGTGTATATGAATTAGCTGATTTTGTGTTTTGAAGCCGCAACCTAATACAATGGGTTGAGCTTGTAGGTATAATCAGATCTCATTACCTTATCACATTGTGTAAATATACCTGATTCTTTATCTTATACCTGTCCGTAAACCAATAACCAATACTTGTAGAGAACAATGGAAAATTTAATACACTCCAGCAGGTAAAGTGAATCATTGGGAACAAATTAAAGGGGAGAAACATTTTGAGTAAACTGTCCCTTTAAGAAACATCTTAAACTTAAAGGGGCATTGTATCCAAACATTACCTACCATCTGTATGAAAGACCAGAATTTAAATATGCACTTGATAAATAATAAGCACCAGCAAATTGTTCGATAACACACATCGTACAATGATCTATGCATGCTCGGACCCCAAAAGCAAAAGGGCCCTGCCCATCTCAACAAAGGTGACGGCCCTTTGTGATGATAATTGAATTGCTTAAAATATAAAACTAACACGTATTTTTTTTTTCTCCTCCCTTCCAACCCCCTCCTCCCTACAACTCCATTGCTGCTACTACTCTTTCTTCCCTGTTCCTTCTTCCCCTACCCCTCTTTCCTCCCTGGACCTTCCCACCACCTCTCACGAGATGACTCCTTTGCCCTTCTTCCCATGGCCTTCCCCTTTCTTACAACACCCTTGGACAATTAAGATTAACTAGAGACCATCTTGATACCTGAGATATATGGTTATATTTGTCACTTATAGCTTTTTACTTTAAGTACTAGATTTATGTTTCATTATTTGAGATTCCTACTAAACCTAAGGATGCTTCTTAACGAATATCTAGACATATATATATTGTTTATTGTATACTCGGCTGTTTATCACTCAATGTCATGTCTGAACACAATATGTCAAATCTATGTAATTACTTTGTTGCCTTTTTGGAAAATAATTTTTCCTCTTGTTGTTTGACTGTATGCAATTTTGGATCTCAATAAAAATATTTTAAAACCAAAAAAAAAAAAAAACCTAACACGTCAGCGCCAACAATTAAATGTAAAATAAAAAGACAAAGAAAACATGATATCTACAGCTGCGAAATACAGACAGAGAGGAGACTGTCATGAGATGAGACAATGCGTAACCAGCATAATGAGGATGAGCGGCCTGGTCACCTGGTGAGAGCGGCTGGGCAGCCTGAAGAATGTTTGACGGAAATGGACATTGAATATTATAGCAGATATTAAGCTTGGCTGTTAAGATTGTAATCATTTTAGTTAATTAAATAAAGGTAGATACTGTTTTTTTTCTATATTGAACAAGTATATTGAAGAGATTGGAATTGAGGCAAAAATAGGTAAATGCCACACAACTCAGAATAACTCCTGCTCCGTTTATTGCATAAGCTAGACGATTGGTTTTCAAACCTATCATCAGGCCTCCCCAACATGCCATATTTTTAGGATTACATTGGATGAGAGCAGGTAAAATAACAAGGTTTACTAATCAGCTAATTATTTCACCTGTGCTCCAGTTCATATGTCTTCAAAATATAATCTGTCAGGGAGGTCTGAGGAAAGGTTTGAAAACCAGCGAGCTAGACCATAGGAGCCATAAACTCTATCAGCAAGATTTTTTTAAAAAAAATCCAGCTAGCGCATGCATGTGTATTTTAATATATTACATGTAATACAGGTCAAGCCTTACACATATTTTGTTGTTTATTCATAAAGGAAGTAATCAAATCAACGCAGCCCATAATTTATGTGTTTAGACACAAATTGCAGACCAGCAGAAAAGAAAGCACTAGACTCGAAGACCATGTCAAAGCTTGTATGTTTACATGAAAAACATATGACTGCTTGCTCGATACCATATAAAAAAATGTTTTATGTATGTAAAAAATACATGAAATTGTTCCCATTTATGACAGTTATATGTAAATGTTGTAGAATATAAAGAAGAACAGAGGGGCACCTCATGTGCATCATAAAATACAAATATGAAACGTGTTGTATATATAGGGGGACATTTAGATACCCTTAGTCCACTTTTGTATTAGTTTTTAAACTTTTTTAATAAATACCATATTTTACAAAAATCCAAATTGAGTGGAAAGACCTTACCTGCCTGTGATTATTTAGTTCCTATTGGAGTACCATTATTGGCACTTCCCTGCACCTGGATCCTGCTCATTGGGAGAACCACAGTAAGGTGAGCTGACACACCTGCTATAAATCTGTCAGTCTGCATCTACCATTAATGTGCTTGGTGAATATCACACTGAAAATCCCAGCTGTGTGTAAGCTGTTACACCCGATAATTTATTTTAAGGAGGATTTTCCTATATCCAAGAAGTATATTTTGTTTACTTGGGACATTTCTTTGTAAAATCTGTATGTATACTTAATATGGTTATTTGTATATTATACATTGTATCAGACATAGGCCTCTAGTTATCAATGTCTGTCGGACCTGATACGACAGTGCGGATCAGGTCCGACAGACCTCGCTGAATACGGCGAGCAACACGCTCGCCGTATTCAGCATTGCACCAGCAGCTCACAAGAGCTGCTGGTGCAACGCCGCCCCCTGCAGACTCGCGGCCAATCGACCACCAGCAGGGGGTGACAATCAACCCGATCATACTCGATCGGGTTTATTTCCGGCGATGTCTGTCCACCTACTCAGAGCAGGCATACAGGTTATGGAGCAGCGGTCTTTGTGACCGCTACTTCATAATTGCTGTTTCTGGCGAGCCTGCTGTTTCTGGCGAGCCTACTGTGTACTGCCAACTATTAAGCCGTTTTACTCTTTTACAAGCGCCCCCTTAGATTGTATTATATTATATGTAAATGTTGTTGCTGGGTGCTGAGATGAAGAATCACAGTCATAGAACACATGCAGATACTTTCCCTGAGTTCGGTCTGTTTCTTTCTGTGCTTACACTGGAGATCTCCAGCAACCAGATGGAGACATTTTTTAGGGTGATTAGGTGCTGGTTTGTGTGGCCTAGTCTCCATTGTGTGGTTTTTAAATAGCTATTCCAGTAAATATGGATGTCAGAAAAGAGAAAAATGTCATGTCCTTGTTGTTTTCTGCAATAAATAAAGTAGCATTGCATAATCAACTTGTGCCCAATAAAAAGACAATCTGGATTTAAAATGAACAGTAGAATTTTTTTTTTTCTGACAAATTCACTTCTATTTGTCAGGTCCCTGTATTATGTGATAGTCATTGGGCAATCACAGACTCATATACATATACACTCTGAACTCTTGCACATGTAGTAGCTGGTGCCTCAGAAAGTATGCAAATAAAAAGACTGTGCTTTATTTGATAATGAAAGCAAATTGGAAAGTCTCTTAAAACTACATGCCCTATCTGAATCATGAACGTTTCATTTGACTTTAGTGTCCCTTAAAAGTCTGGGGAAGTGTAAAAAATGTAATAACATGCGTGTATTGCTTCCTCTGTAACACATGATTTTGCATAGTGGGTGCCCATAGTTCACATCTTTCATGCATATTTGCCACTAAGCTTGTTTATGAATAGCACTAACTTTCCCCCATTTTACCTGACACCCCCCTAAGCTAAGGTTACAGATTAACAAAGGTTGGCTTCCTCTGTCTTCATAGTCCCTCTGCCATTTTAGGTTATCTATCAGTCCTGTTTCTTCCTCTCTTGGTTGCTACAAGGTCTGATACAAATGATCCTCAAATAGTAACTCAATGAACAATTTAGACACAATTTCATAATGCTTGGCACAATTTCCAAACTTCCCATTAAAGGAATGTTAAAAAGACTGTTTCTTTGTTGTAATAAAAAAACACTAAGCAGTTTCTTATACTCAATAGACATAATTGCAATATTTATTATTCATCTATTTAAATGGATTCTACTTTTTTAATAGTTTTTTTTTTACACTACATTTGTGCTTCCTGTCACAGCCCTACAAGAAGGAGGAGGCCTTTGCAGGAAGGTTTATCTTAGCCTGATGTCGTAAAACTTCTAGGCTAGTGAATAGACTAGATAACAAGGAGTTAGATTTGCTCATGTTTTCTGGTCTTATCACACTGGGGGCAGAGCTGCACTGAAAATTTCTAAGAAAACAATTAAGTTATTTGCTGTTTTTTTACACAATCTGTTTCTTTTTATATTGACTTTGATTTAACAAATTTGATTTTACCAAATGAGCACTGTTTAATTATCCCTTTAAGAATATTGATAGTAGCTTAACACTTATTAGATATAGATAGTGTAGTTATCTCCTGTGTCAGTCCTGACACAGCAAGATAGATCAGTGTTTTTCAACCAGTCTGCCGTGGCACACTAGTGTGCCGTGAGAGATCCTCAGGTGTGCCACGGCAGACTGACAACAGTGTGACATATTTTTTAAACTTTGCTTGTTTTTTACTCCAAGTGCAGGGGTAGTTTGTAGGAGGCATGGCATAACAGCACAATACATACAGTATGTGTATGTTTGTGTGTATGTGTATATATATATGCTGTATTAGGCTACAATGTGTGATATTTTTTTTAAATTTTGGGATTGTGGTGTGCCACAGGATTTTTTAATGTAAAAAAGTGTGCCACGGCAAAAAAAAGGTTAAAAATCACTGAGATAGATCATGGTGTCAATGTAAGAGTAGGTGAAATACAATAAATATTTTTCAAATATGTATCATAAGATATCTCCACTAGTACTATAGAAGAGAAGTTGCAGATACAAACAGCAATGGGTAGTAAACAGCTACAATATTCTAAAATTGGGTTCCTTTTAATATATTTACAATGACTTGTTAAAACAGCGGCAGTTTTTTAAATGCATGGGAAATTACACCTTTAGGTTTATTTTTTGTATATGAAAATGCTGTGCTGAACTTGAAAACCTCATTATCTCACAATGATACAGATTACAAGAGGTGCGCTATCTAGCACATTTGCTCGCACACAAACACCTCTAGAAGTAAACTTTTAACCCGATGCAAACTAATTCCAGGACTTCGGATATCGCGACTACGCTAATGTATTTGCCCCATAAACTTCAATGGAGCGCATTATGAAAAAAACTAACACTTATCATTCGAGGGCTAACCCGATACAGCGATACCAAGTGCACTCAACCCAACATAATTATTATGAATATACAACCAGGTAATAAAAGGGAAAGTGAACATACATATTCATATTTCACATTCCAATATTCTTTACATATAAGAAAATGTTCTTTTTTTTAAATAAATATATATATAGATATGTGAATGGGAAGGGCTCCAAAGTGTATATATAAGTATATATATATATATATATATATATATATATATATATATATATATATATATATATATATATACACATGTGTATAT
Organism: Bombina bombina; assembly: GCF_027579735.1. Classification (NCBI taxonomy): domain Eukaryota; kingdom Metazoa; phylum Chordata; class Amphibia; order Anura; family Bombinatoridae; genus Bombina; species Bombina bombina. The sequence goes on from NC_069502.1 coordinate 978,250,774, forward strand.
AAGTGATTATAGGAACACAGCAAGTAAGGGTAGGATGCTCCAATCAACTCTTTCTCACGGCGTTCTTCTGCGTTACCACGTGTCCTGCTCCTCGGCCACTGCGGGTGCACGTAGGAATTACGTCTCTGTCCAGACGCTGCACATAGAGAAGAACAAGGAAACTCCTCGGCACACCAGGGATAGGTAAAAAGCCAGTCTTTATTTAATGAAAAATAAAAGCAAGATCCTCATACAGCAACATGGTAAAAACAAAACATGAACTGGAACAGGGGGAACAACACCTCCTGTGACATCATACGCGTTTCATGCCTCTGGGGCACTTGTTCACTGATAGAGAACAGGTGGTGTAGGTGCTCTTAATATACAGATTTCTGTCCAATGACATAATATCAATTAAAACACATCTCATTAACCCCTGAAGTTCCTGTCACAAACAAAAAATTCTAACCTATATAGCCTCTCTATGTGGTACCTATTACAAAAATGTGAGCATATATGTATACATTGCAATATATATTTAATTCACAGTGTCACAATTTAATATAAACCATATATACTATTGTTTTTCTTTGCATAAAATAATAATTAAATATTAATGCTATAAAACAAGAAATGTGATAAACCCAAGTTAAAGTATAGGTATATATCTAAACTGGACATCAAGACCTAATCCTCATTGTAATGTAAATCATACTTAGAGACAAAAGGGTTCATAATACATTAATTAAATAGTATTATGCATATAAGAACACTCCTTTTCCCTTAACAATACATTATAGTCGATTGGTCAACGTTGAATAAACATATTTACATCCATTCTGGAATTCAAACCCGTAGGTACCCTAGTTTTTAAATGCAGAATCCAAAAAACCTCTCTTTCATCAAGTTTCTTTTCCCTATCTCCACCCCGGGGATGTCTTGGTATAAAGTCTATGCCCTGTACTTTCAACAAAGATTTATCAGAATTGTGAAAATTTCTAAAATGTTTGGCAATGGGCGTCCTTGAGTCAGGGTCCTCTATGGACCTAAGATGTTCCATGACCCGGTCCTTCAAGGACCGTTTAGTACGTCCCACATATTGAATATTACATCCCTGACAAGTCAATAGATAAATTACGTGTGTACTATTGCAGTTTATGAAATATCTTATGTCACTAGTCTTGCCTAGTGCTTCTGATCTGCAGGTGTTACCCTGAACTATATGCGAGCATGTTTTGCATCGTGAGGCATTACATTTGTAACACCCCTTACGTTTTTGTAACCATGTATCATTTACAACTCTGGGTAGCATAGAGGGCGATAATATGTTTCTCAGAGTCTTTGCTTTACGTGACACAAATTTGCAACCTCCCTCCAGGACTCTATTTAATTTTTCGTCACTCTCCAGGATTGGAAGACTCTTTTTAATTATTTTACAAATCTTTCCATACTCCATACTGTATGGTGTAGCAAAAATAGGTACGGAGGTAAAAGATTTCTCATCACTCTCCCTTGTGCCCCTTCTATCTTTTTTATAAGTCAGAAGTTCTGACCTGGGGACCTGATCTATTTAAATTTTTGCTTGAGTCAAAATATTTTTTGGATAGCCTCGTGATTTTAGTCGCTTCACGGTGTCTGCAGCATGCTTTTCATAGGTTTTCGGATCAGTACAGTTCCGTTTCACCCGAATGAGTTGGCTTTTGGGGATGGAGGCAAGGAGATGTGATGGATGGCAAGAGTCATATTTGAGGATACTGTTACTCGACGTGGGCTTACGGTATAGTTCAACCTGAATTTCTTCATCTATTGGTCTAATGGTCACATCCAAAAAATTTAAAGAATCTGCACTGGATTCTATTGTAAAAATGAGATTTAACCTATTACTTGACACATATTGATGAAAAGAGTGAATAGACTCATTATCTCCATCCCAGATAAATACCAGGTCGTCTATGTAGCGACCGTAGTAAATAATAGATTGCCTAAAAGGGTTTGTATCTCCAAAGATGTGGAAGAGCTCCCACCAACCTAAAAATAGGTTGGCGTAAGATGGCGCAAACTTGGCGCCCATGGCTGTTCCACATCTTTGGAGATAGAAACGTCCTTCGAAAAGAAAAAAGTTGTGAGTCAGCAACTATTCCGTGGCTTGCAACAAAAAGGATATCGTGGCCTCATCATAATTAGATCTATATCTTAGAAAAAACTCTAATGCCTCCAAACCTTTATCGTGAGGTATTGACGTATATAATGAAGAAACGTCCATGGACATAAGAGTATAGCTAGATTTCCATGAAATCTCTTGTATTTGTCGAATGAAAGATGTGGTATCTTGAATATAGCTTGGTAGTGCTAAAACTAGAGGCTGCAAATATATGTCCACTAATTCAGATAGTGGTTCGTTAAGGGACCCTATCCCCGCTACAATGGGGCGCCCTGGGGGATTTAGGGGATCTTTATGTATTTTGGGGAAATAGTGAAATACGGCAGTTACCGGCCACTCAGGAATCAGATATTCTGACATATTGGCCGAAATAATACCATTGTCCATGCCGTATTTCACTATTTCCCTCAATAAACTCTTGTATGCTGCCGTAGGATTGGTGGCCAAAGTACAATATGTATTGCGATCTGATAATTGACGGGAGGCTTCCAGGACATAATCTTGCCTATTTAGGACTACTAGGTTTCCACCCTTATCGGACTCTCGAAATACAAGATTTTTATTTGAAGTTAATTGTTTCAATGCTTTATTGTCGGATACAGGCTATCCAAAAAATATTTTGACTCAAGCAAAAATTGAAATAGATCAGGTCCCCAGGTCAGAACTTCTGACTTATAAAAAAGATAGAAGGGGCACAAGGGAGAGTGATGAGAAATCTTTTACCTCCGTACC